>NC_057804.1:349572554-349576669 GCF_018294505.1 Triticum aestivum | reverse complement strand
TTCACACATCACAATTCATTTGTCGGTATTCCGGTTGCATCAACACGAGGGCCGAGGAATGAACAGTGATGGCAAGAAGTATCACTGTACCAAGAGTTCATGGGATGGTGTGCAATTCCTATAACAATCTCGATATAAAATATGTAATACTCCAAGGTAGAGCAGAACCAAAAGCTGGATTGGCATTTGATCTGCGGAATACAACTACTTTGACCCAATCCTAGATATGGATGAGGTACTGGAGTTTGTTTCTCCTAGTCATTCTGCAATAGAATGGCTTGACGGATCACAAGAGTAATAGGCATCGATAAACGAATGCATGCATACTCTTGATATCAATTGATAGACGAGGGTCAGAATGCAACTAAAGAGAACAACTCAAAGGAACATATAACTTTCTGAGTTGTGGATGCATAGATTAGTATGTCGAACCAAGTTCAACATATTTCTTCCGGATAACCCATGCAGAAAGGTAAAACTGGCAGAGTCACGATTTATGAATGGAGAACTCCTCAAGAGTACTCTAATTATGATCTTTTGATCCAATAAACATCTTCCATAAGCGGTTCATAGTATTTGGAAGAAGGAAATACCACGGGCCTCAAGGACTATCGCAAAGTTACTAATATCCTAAAGGAATTAGCAAACACTATCAACATGAAGTAAGTAGAGTGAATCTCGGGTTCAAAACCCAAGGAGTAGAATACCTACTACTGAGTGGCATCACGGGATGCTTTCGAGAATAAAAGCCAGAATCATCACACTGGGACACAAAACAAGGCTAGACTACTAGATGATCCCCTGAGACACCTAGGGTCATAGTAATAACTCTAACATAAAGGTTGAGGCAGTAGAGTACCTCAACTCAACAATTTGTGTGATTAATCTGACCAAAGGCACATCGGAAACAGGAGGAAGGGATTTGCAAATGCATCAGACTGTTTGGAAACCTGGGATGACTCGGACAGCATAACGGCTGTAAATGCTCAGAAAAGATTTGAGACATTCACAAAAATGGTGGCATAACCACTCAGAAGCACAATATCAAGGTTTCGAGATCAACAGTTAACATACGGAAGTAGTAGGAGCTGAACTGAGGCTTGAATCAACAATCTTATAAGTCTACGGATTAGTAACACGTGATCCTGATAGAAAGAAGAGATATCCTAGTTCTTAATCCCCGTAGAAGATAAGATGATGACTCAGATCAGAAGGGCATAAGGTATAAGGAGTAAAAAGAGCCTTACGTTCCATCCCACAATCAATTCCCTTATATAACTAAAGAATTTCTAGACTCAACTTCGACCAGTTTGGCTTGGTAATCCTACAGGCAGTCAAGCTCTGATACCAACGCTGTCAGGACCCCGACTCGATGTCACATCGATCTAGCCGGTAACACTTCATATCACTTTGCGGCCTCACGCACGGTGTTTCCACGGGTGTCGCCTTACCTTTGCCCGGGACCGTTTGCGCCTTTTGGCTCACGTATATGATAGTGTCGCTAGCATCCATATGATAAAGAGCCCGGGCTGACATGACTAGTCGTAAACCCAAAGTGGCACAGACTTACAGGGACAGGCATCCATGACCCAGCTTCGAACGTGTCGGTCATCAGCAAGTGGGTCCGGGCTGTAGCACTGGGCTAGCAGGACTCCGGTAAACCGGGCTGTAGCGGGCTAACAGGACTCCGGTACTCAAAGCGTGACATTTCCCCGAAGGGACAGACACAGGAACGAAGAAGGACACATGCCGGCCAGCCTAAGTGTTCCAGAGCAGTAGCAAGCTACCATGGCTCAGCGGTAACACTAGGAGACATTTCTCGGTAAGAGAGGCTACTAAAGATAAACAACTAGATAGTCAGATCCCACACATACCAAGCATTTCAATCACACACACAGTATGCTCGATATGTGCAAATACAATGAAGCATCACAACATGACTCTACGACACAAGTACTTTATTCATTAGGCTCCGAGGAGCGAGATATTACAAACATGGGTCTCATGACCCAACACTCAGAGCATACAAGTCAAAGTACAAGCGGAAGCTATCATGTCTGAGTACAGACATCTATAAATGAAAAAGGCTGAGAAGCCTGACTATCTATCAGATCCTGCCGGGGCACAAGATCGTAGCTGAGGTATCAAGCTAAACGTCGAAGTCCACGTGAAACTACTAGCGAGACCGAAGTCTCTCTGCAAAACATAAAATAGGCAAACGTGAGTACAAATGTACCCAGCAAGACTTACATCAGAACTATCTACATATGCATCATTATCAACAAAGGGGTGGTGGGGTTTAACTGCAGCAAGCCAGATTTGACTCGGTGGCTATCCTAAACTACGACTGCAATGTAACTCTTTTGAGGTGGCGCACACGAGTCCACATATTCACCATATCAATACACCACTATGGAATCGCTCCCGTCTCCCTACGAGAACGCCATCCATAGCACTCACGCTTATCTTGCGTATTTTAGAGTATCCACTTTCACTTGTCTATGAACTGATATAAGCAACCCAGAGGTCCTTTTCCGTGGACACGGCTATTCGAATAGATTAGGTTAACCCTGCAGGGGTGTACTTCTTCACATACGCTCTCACCACTTACCGCCGTTTACACGACATGTACTCGGCAACCTTCAAGCGGAAGCCCAACGTGGGTGTCGGCCACGACCTACCTAATCACCTAAGTCTCTAGTCCAGGTTTATCGCCTATTCGGGTTCCATCCATGAGGAGATCCGGCCGGAGTTTCGCTCACAGCCCCAAACGATGTGAACAGGGTTCCCGAGACACCAAACGGGCGCCCGGTACACCGTGCCACGTGCCTACCACATCACAGCCCACCCCTACGGTCAGCGCTGCCCACGGCCTCCAGCATACTACAAACACCAGAAACTACTTGCAACTCCTGGACAGAGGACAAGGGTGATCAAGAAGCCGAGAGGGTCCATTGGTTTCGGGCCCAATGCGTGGTAGTAGCTGAATCATGGATCACAAACACAGAACTCAGTTCCTGAGGACGGCTGCAATGAGACAACCCACCATGTACTCCTACATGGCCTCTCACCGCTACCTTTACCAAATCGTGTTCACACACTTAGCTCACACACAGTAGGACAGGTTCACACGCCTCTAATTCATCCCCGATGAATCAGACCTGACTCAACTCTAAGCAATAGCAGGCATGACAAACAAACATGAATGAGTAGGCACATCAGGGCTCAAACAACTCCTACTCATGCTAGTGGGTTTCATCTATTTACTGTGGCAATGACAGGTCATGCAAAGGACAAAGGGGTTCAGCTACCGCAGCAAGTAACAGATGAATCGGTGTTGTCCTAATGCAGTAAAAGAGAGCAGGAGCGAGAGAGTAGGATTGTATCGGAATGAACAAGGGGGTTTTGCTTGCCTGGCACTTTTGAAGATAACATTGAGTCTTCATCAGTGTCAACGATCACATCATCGGTATCACGTCTATCGAGAGGGGACAAATACCGGCAACACAGAAGGGAACACAATCAATGCAATGCACAATATGATGCATGATCATGACATGGCAAAATGAATGTGTTTTGAGCCAATGCAACTAGCAACAGATTAAATGAAGTTGGTTTGAATACAAGATTCAAATTCAAACTCCATATGTGATTATTTAAATGCCCTTTATTTGATTTGTGCTAAACAGCAGCTATAAGTTATTCTAACATGCATGAAAATGGTACAGATGGATTCCTTGAATTTTTCTGATAATTTTTCATATATAAATTATTTAATTTGGAGTTACGGTTAATTTTCTATGAATTTTAGAAGTTTATATTCATTTTCTGGAATTTCAGAATTAAATTAAATCCAGAAAATACTTTATGACATCAGCAGTGCGTCATGCTTGCATCAGCAAGTCAACAGGGCTGCCCCGGGTCAAACCTGACCAGGGGGTCCCATTAGTCAGCATCACAGGTTAACAGGGGGGTTTATTTTAGTTTAATTAAGGATTAGGGCACTAGGGCCCACATGTCAGTGGCTCTGGGGTTAGATTAGGTGGTGATTAGCTTAGGCTAATCACCTGATAGCGGGGGCCCACCTGTCAGTGTCAGCAGAGGGGGTAGTTAAG
>NC_057804.1:349479886-349572467 GCF_018294505.1 Triticum aestivum | reverse complement strand
GACCCACCGGCGGCTTGACGCCGGCGAGGCCAGACGCGGTGGTGCGCGTCGGAAACCAGCTACAGGGGCTCTTTTGGCACGCAGGGAGCAACTACGGGGAGAGGGTGGAGTGGCGCATCCAACGGTGGTGGTGGCGGAGGCTGGGGTGGCCGGAGCTGCCGGCGGCGACCTCTTTTGCGGCTGCCGGAGCTAGGGTGTTCGCGGGATCGGTGCTGCGGTGTGCAAACAAGACGGTGGTCGCGCTAGTTTTACTCTACGGGACGCAACGAGTGCAATGGACGCAGGCGTGGGACCAAAAGGTCACCGGAGCTTCACCGGCGACGAGCCCGTGCGGCGGAGCGTCTCAGCTCCGGTAGAGGGGGCGTCTAGAGCTCGAAATCGAACTTGGGGTTAGGGGGAAACGGAGCAGGGACTCACGGGGATCGTGCAGGGAGGGTCAGCGAGCTCGGGGGCGCGCCGGAGTGGCCGAATTCGACGGAGAAGATCCTCGGCGGCCGGCGAGGGGGAAAATGTCGGGGCGGCGTTCCGGGGCTCTTCTGGTCGCGTGAGACGACGAGGAGGACGAGGGAGGACTTGCGGAGCTCTGGAAGGCGTCGGGGAGGCGAGAGGGGGATGGTGGCCGCGGTGAACGGCGTCGGTGGCGATGGCTGTGTTCGGGTTCGGGCGAGAGAGAAAGAGCAGAGGGGCGGGGCCTCGAGGAAGAGTGAGAGGGGTCCGAGGGGGCTGCGTGGCGTCGCGGGAGGGAACCAGGGGAGGAGGAGGCAGCCAGGCAGGGAGGAGGTGGCCGGGGCGCGTGGCCGCGCGCGCCGGGCGCGTGCCCGCGTCCTTCTGGCGAGGGAAGAAGACGACAGGGGGGGTAGCGGTGGCGGGCTGGGCCAGCGGGAGGAGCTGGGCCGGGCAGGTAAGCAGGTAAGTGGCCCAGGTGGCCGTCTCCCTTTTTTATTTTTGCTCTGTTTTATTTTTTAATCATTGTTTTCTATTTGTTTCAATCTGTTTTGATTTAGTTCAAACACTAAATCATTTTTGTTTCTTCCAATAATTTTTGCAGGGACTGAAAGTAATATTCTAGAGCCCCTCACAGAATATCAGAATTATTGAAGCATTAAACATATATTTGCTCCAACTCAAATACAATATATATTAGTTCAAAGATCCAAAATGACATGGAAAAATGTGCATCATCTCTGGTTACTGTTTCCAGCATTTTTCCAAAGATGATGAACATTTTTGAAAGCCACTTGGATTGACTGAAAATATTTTAGGTGAACCTGGTGAATTCTTAAAATGCTAGGGTTTGGACAATCCCCATTTCGACTTTCTGTAAAAGTAAACATGATGCATCACCAAAGGCTAGTACTAGTGCAATGCCAGAAGCTAGGGATGTGACAAAGCAAGAAGAGGCAACGGATATCATTTCGTCCCCATAGGTGGCACATTCCCTACCGAAACCATCAGGATTGTTGTGAGAAGCTCTGGTTTGCGAGAAGCTTATCCCCAAACCTGTCCCAAATGGGACAAAAAATTTACCATAGCATGTTGATGCCGCTACATGATAGCATGCCAAGTTTCATGAATTTCAGACAAGTTTTGGATTTACTAGAATTTAAAAACAAAGTATCTCAACGTTTGCGGCCGAGCGACGGTGGCAATGTGCTTGACATTCATTCCCATTTCCTGCATGGGACCTAAGCATGCACCCAAGGACACATATTTGATTTTTCAACCAATTTATATGCATTGGAGCATGTGCATGTAGTTTAAATTTGAATTATGCACATAAGATGCCTGGAAAACCCAGTTAATGTATAAAAATGTCCAAACAAACCCCGAAAAAATCAAAATTTGACACAACACTCCTGTTGTTCTATGTTGACACTAGAAAAAAATTAAAGCAAGAAGAGGAAATGGATACCGTTTCATCCCCAAAGGTGACACGTTCCCTACCGAAACCACCAGGCTTTGTTGTGAGAAGCTCTGTATTGTGAGAAGCTTATACCCAAACCTGCCCCAAATGGGACGAATTATTACTGCGGCATGTTGGTGTCGCTCCATGATAGCATGCCAAATTTCATGAATTTTAGACGAGTTTTGGATTTACTAGAATTAAAAAAAACCATGTATCTCAATGTTTGCGGCTGAGCGACGGTGGCAAGGTGTTTGGCATTCATTCCCATTTCTTGCATGGGAACTAAGCATGCAACCAAGGACACATATTTGATTTTTCAGCCAATTTATATGCATTGGAGCATGTGCCTCTAGTTCAAATTTGAATTATGCGCATAAATGCATAGAAAACTCAGTTAATATGTCCAAACGAACCTTGAAAAATCCAAATTTTAACACAACACTCCTGTTGTTCTATGTTGATACTAGATTTTTTTTAAATCAAGAAGAGGCAACAGATATTGTTTCGTCCAGAAAGGTGAAACATTCCCTAACGTAACCATGAGGCTTGTTGTGAGAAGACGAAAGAACTAATATTTATCCCTCAACTACGAGGGGAGGTATGGAACTGCCATCTAGCTCTGTACTAGATTCTCCTTCTGTTATGAGTAATCTTGCGACACCTAAACCTCCTTCTGCTATGCATTCTGATATGTCGTATGTTATTGATGATGCCACTTCTACTATGCATGATACTTATGATGAAACTACTTCTGTGCTTGATACTACTGTGCCATTAGGTGAATATCCTGATGAACAACTTGCTAGGGTTGGAGAGAATGAAATTATTGAAAATGAAATTATTGAAGATAGTGATGATGAAGGTTTTCCCCCTAAATATGAATTGCCCATTGTTCCTGAGGGTTATGTTATGCATGAAGAAACTGCTAGAGATTTTCTTGCTTGCAATGATAGATCTGATCTTAAGAAGTTATTAGCTAAGTTGAAACAGAAAACTCTGAATGCTAGAATGAAATATGACCCTGCTTTTGCTACTTCACCTATCTTTGTTAGTGATAAGGATTATGATTTCTCTGTTGATCCTGAGATAATTATTTTGGTTGAATCCAATCCTTTTAGGGCTATGAATCTGAAACTGTTGTGGCACATCTTACTAAATTGAATGATATAGCCACCCTGTTCACCAATGATGAGAAATATCGCTACTACTATATCCTTAAGATATTCCCATTCTCATTAAAGGGTGATGCTAAAACTTGGTTTAATTCTCTTGATCCTGGTTGTGTGCGTAGTCCCCAGGATATGATCTATTACTTCTTTGCTAAATATTTCCCTGGTCATAAGAAACAAGCTGCCTTAAGGGAAATATATAATTTTGTGCAAATTGAAGAAGAGAGTCTCCCACAAGCTTGGGGGAGGCTTCTCCGATTACTTAATGCTTTGCCTGATCATCCTCTTAAGAAAAATGAAATACTTGATATCTTTTATAATGGACTAACCGATGCTTCCAAGGACCACTTGGATAGTTGTGCTGGTTGTGTTTTCAGGGAAAGAACAGTCGATCAAGCTGAATTGCTATTGAATAATATGTTGACTAATGAAAATAATTGGACTCTTCCTGAGCCAACTCCTGAACCAACTCATGAGCCAACTCCTAAACCAACTCCGAAGAAAAGGGGAGTTCTATTTCGCAGTCCTGAAGATATGTAAGAGGCAAAGAAATCTATGAAAGAAAAAGGTATTAAAGCTGAAGATGTTAAGAATTTACCTCCTGTTGAAGAAATACATGGTCTTAATATACCACCTATTGAAAAAACACATGGTCTTGATAACCCGACACAGGTAGTAAAGGTAAATTCTCTCTATAGATATGATAAGGTTGAAATCCCGTGTACTAAGTTTGCTAGCCAATGCTTGGATGAATTTGATGACTTTATGGCTAGACAAGAAAATTTCAATGCTTATGTTGGTAGAGAATTAAAGAGTAATGCTTACATGATTGGACACTTGAGTGATTATATGGCTAGAGTTAAAGGTGAACTTAAACTCATTAGTAAATATGCTTCTATGGTTACCACTCAGGCAGAACAAGTACTTAAAGCTCAAAGTGATTTGCTCGATGAATTAAATAATAAACATGATTTGGCTGTTAGAGTGGCTACTAGAACTGGCAAAATGACTCAGGAACCTTTGTATCCTGAAGGCCGCCCTAAGAGAATTGAGCAAGATTCTCAGAGAAATAATTTAGATGCACCTAGTCCATCTAAAAAGAAGAAAAAGAAAAATGATCAGACTTTGCATGCTTCTAGATGCTCAACCTAGCAATAATAATGATGTAGAGATTGAACCTGCTGTTGATCTTGATAACCCACAATCAAAGAATTAACGTTATGATTAGAGAGATTTTGTTGCTAGGAAGCACAGTAAAGAAAGATAACCATGGGTTCAGAAACCCATGCCTTTTCCTCCTAAACCATCCAAGAAAAAGGATGATGAGGATTTTGAGCGCTTTGCTGAAATGATTAGACCTATCTTCTTACGTATGTGCTTAACTGATATGCTTAAAGTAAATCCTTATGGTAAATACATGAAGGATATTATTACAAATAAAAGATATATACCAGAAGATGAAATTTTCACGATGCTTGCTAATTATACTTTTAAAGGTGGAATACCTAAGAAACTTGGAGATCCAGGAGTACCAACTATACCATGCTCCATTAAAAGAAACTATGTTAAAACTGCTTTATGTGATCTTGGAGCCGGTGTTAGTGTTATGCCTCTCTCTTTATATAATAGACTTGAATTGAATAAGTTGACACCTATTGAAATACCTTTGCAAATGGATGATAAATCAACTGCTATACCTGTCGGTATTTGTGAGGATCTGCCTGTTGTGGTTGCAAACGTTACTATTTTAATGGACTTTGTTATTCTTGATATTCCCGAGGACGATAGTATGTCGATTATCCTTGGTAGACCCTTTTTTAATACTGCAAGGGCTGTTATTGATTGCAACAAAGGCAATGTCACTTTTCATGTTAATGGTAATGAGCATACGGTACACTTTCCGAGGAAACAACCTCAAGTTCACAGTATCAACTCTATTGGAAAAATTCCATCGATTATTATTGGAGGTTTTGAATTTCCTCTTCCTACTGTCAAGAAGAAATATGATATTCTTATTATTGGGGATGTGCATATCCTCGTTGAGGTAACCTAGTCTTATTCGAAGTTTCTCCAGTTCCACGTTATTCGGAATTAGTTTGTTAACAAGATTTGATCAACCTTGTTAGTGGATTCCTTTTGATGAGCATGAGATGGATGAAGTTAGAAGGCACAACCTTCTGTACCCTCTCTTTACTTTCTGTTATTTAGATTAAATAAAGCAAAAATAGTATTTCTGTCTATTTTCTGAATTATACATGCAATAAAAAATACCCCAAAAATAAAAGTTCTCCAAATGCCCTGCAAATTTAGTATGATTTTTTCTTGAATATTTGAGAATATGTGGCACTGAGAATATGTGGCCACATGGGTCCAGGGTGCGCGCACCCCTATAGGGCACGCCTCCCTGCCTCGTGGGCCCATGGTGGCCCCCCTCCACTTATTCCTGCACCCACACACTTCATCTTCCTCCCAAAAAATCACCATCCAGCTCAAGCACGAGTTCTAGCTCACTTTGCTGCGATTTTCGATCTCCTTGCTCAAAGCTCCATTCACAAAACTGCTTTGGGGGATTGTTCTTTGGTATGTGACTCCTCCAATGGTCAAATTAGTTTTTGTTCTAGTGCTTTATTCATTGCAAATTTTTGCTGCCTAGGTGACCCTGTTCTTGAACTTGCATGTCAAATTTATATGGTCCCAAGTAATTCTAATGCATGATATAGTCTCTAGGCATTTGTGGGAGTAGTTGCTATCAATTTTGTTGAGTTTGATTCACTTTTATTTTGAGTTACTAAAAAATTCAGAAATTTTCAGAAAAAGATGAAGAGATTTTTCTTGAGGGGCTCTTCTAGCCAAGTCTCTAAGGATAAACAAGCTAAGGAGAATGAAAAGCCCAAGTATAATCTCCCCCGTGTGGCCGAAGTACGGCCATGTGAATGGCCTTTTGATGATTTCTTGAGAGCAGCCGGAATTCATGATGATTTTTATTCGTTGGTTGATAATGCGGGCCTCACCGACTTCCTCCACGACTAGATCAAACAGTATCTCTTACTCACCAATACTTTCGTGCAAAATTTCTACTTTTATCCTAAGAAATCACCTCCTTTAGTAGAGTTTCATTTATATGATGTAGCTAGGGAGATGTCACTATATGAATTTTGCATGGTCTGCAAGATACCTTTCGGGGGCAGCTTAGAGGAACCACATCGTAAAGATGTGGATGGATTTATTGATACTATTACTGTAGGGGAAACGAGGAAGGTTTCCGATGCAAGAATTACTAGCATACATTTTCCTGTCTTACGCTACTTTGCAATATTTGCTAGTTAATTCTTAATTGGTCGCGGAAACTGTGGAAACCTTAGTGTTCCTGATATTATTAGTTTTTTCCATGCTTTATTTTGTGATAACTCTGTTAGTATGGGCGCTATTATTGCTAAATGATTAAGCCTGGACCGTACAAAGGGCCATATCTTTGGAGGTATCTATGTTGCACGCCTTGCTAAACATTTCAGGACACCTATTAGGCACTTTGAGAAAGAGGAAAAACTGCTGCCCCCTACTTTTCTAGATTATAAGAGCATGGTAGCACATGAGTTTATTGTTAAAAATGATGATAAGATGCTCTTGTATAATTTGAGATTTCATAAGAAACACAGTGAGACTATTATCTTGCCTGCGCCCTCTTTGTTTGATTTAACTGCATGCCCTTACCTCGTCTTGCCAGAGGCCGTCTATGCGCTCTGTGGCCGGACATCGGCTCCATAGCCCGAGCCGGAACCACCACTTGACCCTTATCGTCCATCCTGTTATCAGTGGGATCCGGAGGAGATCGCCAGCTAGTGCCAATATGATGACACTCCTGAGTACACCGGAGAGAGTAGCCATGATCCATGTCCATAGACCAACTTAGGACAAAAGCCTAAGCGTGGGGGAGTATGTATTTCTCACCGACATTACATTCATGTTCACACACTCATTATAATTGTCGGTGCTCATACTTTTTCATTGTACTACCCATGCTAGTTTAATTTCTTTTTCTAGCTTTCTTCTTGTGTGTTTGATAAACCTTATGAAAAACCAAAAAAAATAGTTAGTTTACTTTCCATACTGTAGTAATAGTAATTAAAAGAAAACCCAAAAAGATTTCTCATTCTTCTTTTGCTTGTTGGGAGCTTTCCCGTGTAAATAGTTTTATTCCTTTTCTTTCCTTTGGGGGTCGAGAGGAGAAGACCATAATGAAGATGTTTAGTGGCTCCAATATGCATGATTGTTGATTTAACCAAGAGCCCGTATTACCTTGTCTTCTCCCTTGAATTGAATGCTTGCAGATTCCATCTTAGTCCAATGCACGTGCACTATTATTATTATCCACACCGTTCGGTCGCGCAAGTGAAAGGCAATAATGACGATATATGATGGACTGATTGAGATGAGAGAAGCAGTATGAACTCAACCTCTCTTGTTTTTGTAAATATGATTAGTTCATCGTTCCTGATTCAGCCTATTATGAATAAACATGTTTGCAATGACAATTAGAGATTATAGTTGCTTATGCCATGCTTAATTAGCTATGAGTTTATAATGGTTTACCTTGCGTGCCAACATGCTATTAAAATGGTTGTGATGTGGTATGAGAGGGTGGTATCCTCCTTTGAATGATTCGAGTGACTCGACTTGGCACATGTTCACGCATGTAGTTGAAACAAAATCAACATAGCCTTCACGATATTTATGTTCATGGTGGATTATATCCTACTCATGCTTGCACTCGGTGTTGATTAATTTTAATGCATGTTCATGACTATTGTCTCTCTCTCAGTTGGTCGCTTCCCAGTCTCTTGCTAGCCTTCACCTGTACTAAGCGGGAATACTATTTGTGCATCCAAACTCCATAAACCCCAAAGTTATTCCATATGAGTCCACCATACCTTCCTATATGCGGTATTTACCTGCCGTTCCAAGTAAATTTGTATGTGCCAAACTCCAAACCTTCAAATGAAATTATATTTTGTATGCTCGAGCAGCTCATATATCAACTAGGGCTGTCTCTATCTTCCATGCTAGGTGGGTTATTCTCAAGAGGAGTGGACTCCGCTCCTCATTCACGAGAAAATGGCTGGTCACCGGGATGCCCAATCCCATGCTCAAATCAAATCAAAATAATTAAACAAAACTCCCCCAGGATTGTTGCTAGTTGGAGGCACCTGTTGTTTCGGGCAAGCCATGGATTGATGCTTGTTGGTGGTGGGGGAGTATAAACTTTACCATTCTGTTTGGGAACCGCCTATAATGTGTGTAGCATGGAAGATATCGAGATCTCATAGTTGTTATGTTGACAGTGAAAGTATACCGCTCAAAATGTTATTCATCTCTATTTCAAAATCGAGCTCTGGCACCTCTACAAATCCCTGCTTCCCTTTGTGAAGGTCCTATTTATAACCCACAAGTATAGGGGATTGAAACAGTTTTCGAGGGTAGAGGATTAAACACAAATTTATTGATTCGACACAAGGGGAGCCAAATAATTCTCAAGTATTAGGAGTTGAGTTGTCAATTGAACCACACCTGGATAAGTTAGTATCTGCAGCAAAGTATTTAGTAGCAAAGTAGTATGATAGTAATGGTAACAATAGCAAAACTAACGATATCAGTTTGGTAGTAATTGTAACAGTAGCAACGGTAAAGTAAATAAGCAAAGCACAATATGTGAAAATCTCGTAGGCACTGGATCAGTGATGGATAATTATGTTGGATGCGATTCCTCATGTAATTGTTATAACATAGGGTGACACAGAACTAGCTCCAGTTCATCAATGTAATGTAGGCATGTATTCCGAATATAGTCATACGTGCTTATGGAAAAGAACTTGCATGACATCTTTTGTCCTACCCTCCCGTGGCAGCGGGGTCCTAATGGGAACTAAGGGATATTAAGGCCTCCTTTTAGTAGAGTACCGGACCAAAGCATTAGCACTTAGTGAATACATGAACTCCTCAAACTACGGTCATCACCGAGAAGTATCCCGATTATTGTCACTTTGAGGTTGTCAGATCATAACACATAATAGGTGACTATAGACTTGCAAGATAGGATCAAGAACTCACATATATTCATGAAAACATAATAGGTTCAGATCTGAAATCATGGCACTCGGGCCCTAGATACAAGCATTAAGCATAGCAAAGTCATAGCAACATCAATCTCAGAACATAGTGGATACTAGGGATCAAACCCTAACAAAACTAACTTGATTACATAGTAAATCTCATCCAACCCATCACCGTCCAGCAAGCCTACAATGGAATTACTCATGCACGTCGGTGAGCATCATGAAATTGGTGATGGAGGATGGTTAATGATGACGACGGCGACGAATCCCCCTCTCTGGAGCCCCGAACGGACTCCAGATCTGCCCTCCCAAGAGAGATTAGGGCTTGGCGGCGGCTCCGTATCGTAAAACACGATGAAACTTTCTCTCTGATTTTTTTCTCCGCGAAAGCAAATATCTAGAGTTGGAGTTGAGGTCTGTGGCCATCCAGGGGGCCCACGAGGCGGGGGCGCGCCCAGGGGGAGGGGGCGCGCCCCCCACCTTCAAGGACAAGGTGTGGCCCCCCTGGCCTTGATTCTTTTGCCAATATTTTTTATATTTTCCGAAAGTAAGCTCCATGGATTTTCAGGTCATTCCGAGAACTTTTGTTTTTTGCACAAAAATAACACCATGGCAGTTCTGCTGAAAACAGCGTCAGTCCGGGTTAGTTTCATTCAAATCATGCAAGTTAGAGTCCAAAACAAGGGCAAAAGTGTTTGGAAAAGTAGATACGTTGGAGACGTATCAACACCCCCAAGCTTAAAACTTTGCTTGTCCTCAAACATTTCAGTTGATAAACTAAAAGCGATAAAGAAAAACTTTTACAAACTCTGTTTGCTCTTGTTGTTGTAAATATGTAAAGCCAGCATTCAAGTTTTCGGCAAAGATTATGAACTAACCATATTCACAATAACACTTATGTCTCATGTTTACTCATATCAATGGCATAATCAACTTGCGAGCAATAATAATAAATCTCGGATGACAACACTTTCTCAAAACAATCATATTATGATATAACAAGATGGTATCTCGCTAGCCCTTTCTAAGACCGCAAAACATAAATGCAGAGCACCTTTAAAGATCAAGGACTGACTAAACATTGTAATTCATGGTAAAAGAGATCCAGTCAAGTCATACACAATATAAGCTAATAGTAATGCAAAAAAATGACAATGTGCTCTCTAGCAGGTGCTTTTTAATAAGAAGGTGATGACTCAACATAAAAGTAAATAGATAGGCCATTCGCAGAGGGAAGCAGGGATTTGTAGAGGTGCCAGAGCTCGATTTTAAAATAGAGAGGGATAACATTTTGAGCGGTATACTTTCACTGTCAACGCAACAACTATGAGATCTCGATATCTTCCATGCTACATACATTATAGGCGGTTCCCAAATAGAATGGTAAAGTTCATACTCCCCTACCACCAACAAGCATCAACCCATGGCTTGCTTGAAACAACAAGTGCCTCCAAATAGCAACAACCCTGGGGGAGTTCTGTTTAATTATTTCGATTTGCTTTGACCTTTTTGATCATGGGACTAGGCATCCCGGTTACCAGCCATTTTCTCGTGCATGAGGAGCGGAGTCCACTCCCCTTAAGAATAACCCACCTGGCATGGAAGATATAGACAGCCCTAGTTGAAACATGAGCTGCTCGAGCATACCAAACAGAATTTCATTTGAAGGTTTGGAGTTTGGCACATACAAATTTACTTGGAATGGCAGGTAAATACCGCATATAGGAAGGTATGGTGGACTCATATGGAATAATTTTGGGGTTTATGGAGTTTGGATGCACAAGCAGTATTCCCGCTTAGTACAGGTGAAGGCTAGCAAAAGACTAGGAAGCGACCAATTGAGAGAACGACAACAGTCATGAACATGCATTAAAATTAATCAACACTGAGTGCAAGCATCAGTAGGATATAATCCACCATGAACAAAAATATCGTGAAGGCTATGTTGATTTGTATCAACTACATGCGTGAACATGTGCCAAGTCAAGTCACTCAAATCATTCAAAGGAGGATACCACCCTATCATACCACATCACAACCATTTTAATAGCATGTTGGCACGAAAGGTAAATAATTATAAGCTCCTAGCTAATTAAGCATGGCATAAGCAACTATAATCTCTAATTGTCATTGCAAACATGTTTATACATAATAGGCTAAATTAGGAATGATGAACTCATCATATTTACAAAAACAAGAGAGGTCGAGTTCATACCAGCTTCTCTCATCTCAATCAGTCCATCATATATCATCATTATTGCCTTTCACTTGCACGACCGAACGGTGTGTATAATAATAATAGTGCACGTGCATTGAACTAAGCTGGAATCTGGAAGCATTCAATTCAAGGGAGAAGACAAGGTAATATGGGCTCTAAATTAAATCAACAATCATGCGTATGAGAGCCACTAAGCATTTTTCATTATGGTCTTCTCCTCTCGACCCCCAAAGGAAAGAAATAAAACTATTTACACGGGAAAGCTCCCAACAAGCAAAAGAAGAACGAGAAACATTTTTGGGTTTTCATTAATTACTACTACAAGCATGGAAATTAAAGTAACTTATTTTTTTGTTTTTTCTTAAGGTTTATCAAACACACAAGAAGAAACCTCGAAAAAGAAATTAAACTAGCATGGTGAATACAATGAAAGAGTATGAGCACCGACAACTAGAGTAGTGTGTGAACATGAATGTAATGTCTATGAGAAATACGTACTCCCCCAAGCTTAGGCTTTTGGCCTAAGTTCGTCTATGCCCAAGGATAGCCTGGCTGATATCCGAAGTTGTAACTGGGGTCGTACTAAGATGCAGCAGCCATTGCCTCCTGAGCTGCGTCATGTTGGTGAGCTGCCTCCGCTCTCCTCTCATGTTCGGTTGCCTCCTCCCTGGTTACAACATATCTTCTTTTTGCCTGATAATCAAAAAGGGAAGGAGCAGGGAGAGTAACATGGACAACACGATGTCTGTCAAAGATTAGTCTATACTGGAGGAACTGTTCATTCGTCACAAGAAAATGATGGCTAACCATAGCATTATAGTCTAAATAAGCGGGAAGGAACTCCCTATCACCCTCACGTGGAGGTATACCAAGATAATTAGCAACACGGGTCGCATAAATCCCTCCAAATAAATCTCCAACTATACCATTGTTATGCAACCTACGTGCAACAATCGCCCCCAAGTTGTAATCTTTATTACCTAATACAGCACTCTTGAGGACACAAAGATCAGGGACACACATATGACATGCTTCATCGTTAACATTAATGCATCTACCAATGAACAGAGAAAAATAATGTATAGCAGGAAAATGAATGCTCCCTATGGTAGCTTGTGCTATGTCTCTAGATTCTCCCACAGTAATACTAGCAAGAAAGTCTTTATATTTAGATCTACGGGATTCATTAACATTACCCCACTATGGGAGTTTGCAAGCAGTAGTAAAATCTTCTAGGTCCATGGTATATGATTGATCATAAATATCAAACATGACATTTTGAGAATTACGCAAAGATGTAAATTTAAACCTTCTCATGAATGAATCAGTCAAATGGTAGTACTGAGGACACTTATCTTGCATGAAGTCCTCAAGATTGGCATTACGCACATATGCATCAAATTCATCCTTGATGCTTGCATTGACCATAAATTCTTCTGACGGCCATTCACAAGGCCGCACGTTAGCTTCTCTTGGTGGTTCATCGTCTTGCTCATGCATTGCGCGCCTGGGTCCTTTCTTTGTTGAAGAACCACCTTGGTACATTTTCCTAAACATATCTCTTCCTCTGAGAAATTTCTGAAATGTTTAGTAACTCAAAATAAAAGAGATTCAAACTCAATAAAACTGATAACAACTACTCCCACAAGTGCCTAGAGCCTATATCATGCATTAGAATTACTTGGGACCTCATAAATTTGACATGCAAGCTCAAGAACAGGGTCACCTAGGCAGCAAAAAAATTCAATGAATAAAGCACTAGAACAAAAACTAATTGGATCATTGGAGGAGTCACATACCAAGCAACAATCTCCCAAAGCAGTTTTGTGAATGGAGCTTTGAGCAAGGAGATCGAAAATCTCAGCAAAATGAGCTAGAACTCGTGCTTGAGGTGGATGGGATTTTTTAGGAGGAATAAGGAGTGTGTGGGTGCATGAATAAGTGGAGGGGGGCCACCATGGGCCCACGAGGCAGGGGGCGCGCCCAGTCAGAGTGGGCGCGCCCTGGACCCTCGTGGCCAGGTGCTTGCCCCCCTGCTGTGTTCTCAGTGCCTAAAATCCTCAAATATTCCATAAAAAATCATACTAAATTTGCAGGGCATTTGGAGAACTTTTATTTTCGAGATATTTCTTATTGCATGGATAATTCAGAAAACAGACAAATAATACTATTTTTGCTTTATTAATTCTAAATAACAGAAAGTAAAAGGAGGGTACATAAGGTTGTGCCTTCTAGTTTCGTCCATCTCATGATCATCAAAAGGAATCCACTAACAAGGTTGATCAAGTCTTGTTAACAAACTCATTCTGAATAACATGGAACCAGAGAAATTTTGAATAACACTAGGTTACCTCAACGGGGATATGAACATCCCCTACAATAAGAATATCATATTTTTTCTTGACAGTAGGAAGAGGAAATTTAAAACCTCCAATAATGATAGTTGGAATTTTTTCAATAGAATTGATGCTATGAACTTGAGGTTGTTTCCTCGGAAAGTGTACCGTATGCTCATTACTATTAACATGAAAAGTGACATTGCCTTTGTTGCAATCAATAACAGCCCCTGCAGTATTCAAAAAGGGTCTACCAAGGATAATCGACATACTATCGTCCTCGGGAATATCAAGAATAACAAAGTCTGTTAAGATAGTGACATTTGCAACTACAACAAGCACATCCTCACAAATACCGACAGGTATGGCAGTTGATTTATCGGCCATTTGCAAAGATATTTCAGTAGGTGTCAACTTATTCAATTCAAGTCTACGATATAAAGAGAGAGGCATAACACTAACACCGGCTCCAAGATCACACAAAGCAGTTTTAACATAGTTTCTTTTAATGGAGCATGGTATAGTTGGTACTCCTGGATCTCCAAGTTTCTTTGGTATTCCACCTTTAAAAGTGTAATTAGCAAGCATGGTGGAAATTTTAGCTTCCGGTATCTTTCTTTTATTTGTAATGATATCCTTCATATATTTAGTGTAAGGGTTTACTTTAAGCATATCAGTTAAGCGTATACGTAAGAAGATTGGTCTAATCATTTCAGCAAAGCGCTCAAAATCCTCATTATCCTTTTTCTTGGATGGTTTAGTAGGAAAAGGCATGGGTTTCTGAACCGATGGTTCTCTTTCTTTACCGTGCTTCCTAGCAACAATGTCTCTCTTATCATAACGTTGATTCTTTGATTATGGGTTATCAAGATCAACACTAGGTTCAATCTCTACATCATTATTATTGCTAGGTTGAGCATCAACATAAACACTATCATTAACATTATTACTAGGTTCATGTTCATCACCAGATTGTGTTTCAGCATCGGAAATAGAAATATCATTGGGATTCTCAGGTGTCTCTACAACAGGTTCACTAGAAGCATGCAAACTACGATCATTTTTCTTTTTATTCTTTTTAGAAGGACTAGGTGCATCTAAATTATTTCTCTGAGAATCCTGCTCGATTCTCTTAGGGCGGCCTTCAAGATACAAAGGTTCTTGAGTCATTCTACCAGTTCTAGTAGCCACTCTAACAGCAAAATCATGTTTATTATTTAATTCATCGAGCAAATCACTTTGAGCTTTAAGTACTTGTTCCGCTTGAGTGGTAACCATAGAAGCATATTAGCTAATGAGTTTAAGTTCACCTTTAACTCTAGCCATATAATCACTCAAGCGTCCAATCATATAAGCATTGCTCTTTAATTCTCTACCAATTTAAGCAATAAAACTTTCTTGTCTAGCCATAAAGTCATCAAATTCATCTAAACATTGGCTAGGAAATTTAGTAGACGGGATTTCAACTTTATCATATCTATAGAGAGAATTTACCTTTACTACCTATGTCGGGTTATCAAGACCATGTGTTTCTTCAATAGGTGGTAGATTAAGACCATGCATTTCTTCAATAGGAGGTAAATTCTTAACATCTTCAGGTTTAATACCTTTTTCTTTCATAGATTTCTTTGTCTCTTGCATATCTTCAGGACTGAGAAATAGAACACCCCTCTTCTTCAGAGTTGGTTTAGGAATAGGCTCAAGAGTTGGCTCAATTGGCTCAGGAATTGGGTTAGTTGGCTCAGGAATTGGCTCAAGAAGAGTCCAATTATTTTCATTAGTCAACATATTATTCAGTAACACTTCAGCTTGGTCGATTGTTCTTTCCCTGAAAACACAACCAGCACAACTATCCAAGTGGTCCTTGGAACCATCAGTTAGTCCATTATAAAAGATATCAAGTATTTCATTTTTCTTAAGAGGATGATCAGGCAAAGCATTAAGTAATCGGAGAAGCCTCCCCCAAGCTTGTGGGAGACTCTCTTTTTCGATTTGCACAAAGTTATATATTCCCCGCAAGGCAGCTTGTTTCTTATGAGCAGGAAAATATATAGCAGAGAAGTAATACATCATATACAGGGGACTATGCACACAACCAGGATCAAGAGAATTAAACCAAATTTTAGCATCACCCTTTAATGAGAATGGAAATATCTTAAGGATATAATAATAGCGAGACTTCTCATCATTAGTGAATAGGGTGGCTATATCATTTAACTTAGTAAGATGTGCCACAACAGTTTCAGATTCATAGCCATAAAAAGGATCAGATTCAACCAAAGTAATTATGTGAGAACCCGGAATTAACTTCCAGACCTTCCTGTGTATATTTGTCAACCCCAGGATCATTGTTGACAACACAGCGAAATGATATCATCGCACAATGCATAAAAAGTATTACAAGTTTAAATATATCTTGCCACAAGGCATACATAGAGAAATGTCTCATGACATTTATTACAATGAGAAAGCAGCGGAAAGTATAATGCATAGCGACTCCATCTCAGCCACAGGAACTAGATGTAGTCCACGTGACCTCACTCCTACGGATCGCCATAGTTTTCATAGTCATCACCTTCGTCTTCATGGAACTCTGTTGTTCAACAAAAGTATTGCCATGAGTACATTACGTACTCAACATGCCTCCCACAGGGAAGGACCTAATAGCTACATGTGGCTTCAAAGGAAGGTTGTATGGCTCATTTGCATAAAAGCTAATTTTGTTTGAAATAACATAGTACTTGGATAATAACAGTTTTAGATGAAAACATGTTTTATCTCCAGAATAACTTTCATAAAAGTGAGGATCCTCGATCAACTCACGTCCTTCATAGGTTTCAAGAATAGGGGCAAAGAGGGAAAAAGCAAGACAGGTCCCGTACGTCAAGAAAGATTCATGTGTTTCCCATGACCGTGGACACGGCTATTCGAATAGTTTTACACTCTGCAGAGGTTGTACACTTTACCCACACGACACAATCCCGACTTGTTTGCCACCAGTGGCCGCTGGCATAGTACACCATTTGGTATATCGACAGAGAGATTGTGACGAGGTCTTTCATTAGACCAAACTTACTGTGCCAAGCCCACTAGGTTTCAACACGGAAGTAACCGCAGTTCACAGTCCGGGCCCCCCTTTTGTGCCAAGGATACTCCTTGCAAGGCAGCTATCCCATCTGCGGTACGGCGATGACGACAATAAGAGTGAACTAACTAATTAACCAAGCCAGTGCCCATATAGCATGTGGCTGTACAGTTATCACAATCTTCAAATCCAGGACTTATTAGGCCTCATGCGACACGGACGACTGATTGCCCCCTTCAACACGTGAAGGGCGGCCAATCGCTCCTTCAATCCTTGATTCAGCTGTCGCCCGCACCAGTATTCAGATGGTAAGTTTCACCCAGAGTAGAAGAGAGTAGAGGAGATCAACAAGGGCCAACTGACCTAGCTCAGCGATACGTTTCAACTGTCAATGACTCAGAGGTCAATCAACAAAGCACCTATAGGATAAGCATGGCTAAGCATTTCTACTCTACCGGAATACTATAATTCTACTCAGGTGTCAAATGAATAGGCGACAAGCGGATCAAGGTAATGTGTCAATCGATACGCTAGCTACGAGAATTAAAAATAGCATGCTTATAGTAACCACAAAACACAATGCAATTTTGTAAACATAGGATAAATATGATCAAAGAAGGAGGCATGCCTTCGTTGTTGAGTCCTTCTTTGGTAACCTGGTTCTGTCGATGTCCAACCTCGTCACTCCCTACTCGTTGTAATGATAGAAAAAGCAAACAATAAATACCAAAGCAATTGCAAATCCAAATAACATTCAAAACAATTTAAGAGTGGATAAATAGCAAGATATCGATCAACATGGAGATTCCAAAAGGAGATAGCACGATTGGAAGGTAAGTAGAGAGGATTCGACGGATAGGCGGGGTTTAGGTTGAAGATGACTAAGGAAGGCCTGGTGACCAAGACTAACGTTCTGATTCGAACTATGCGATTAAACATAGTAGTGCCCACTACACACCTCGACTAACTATATAAAAATCTATAAACACGCATGAAATGGAACCATCTTATGCATGTTAACTACACAAGCACAACATGGCTGATTAAATGTAACAATTAACCACAAACAAATATTTAGAAGTATCTAAATATTTATAATGGTTAACAATAAGGAAAGTCTAAACATCAACCATAGCAGCTATTATGAAGCATTTATGTAACAAAAGACAACTAATGTTATGGTAGAAACTAATTAAACAACTTAATATAATACCACACATCTCACACAAGGCATGTCAGTATAGGAACATACAGATGTCTTAAGTAATAACACAAGCATCACACATAAAAGTTATCAAGAGAAGATACTAAATTAGGACATGCTCTTAATAATAAAGAACAACTAATACCAATGACCACTAGCAATACTATTATCACCACACACTTACAATAACAAGGCATGATACACACACTTGGTGTTTGATCAAAGTACAACTCCACTAACATGACATATGACTCATACCAAGTATATGATAAGTCATAGCAACAAGTATTAGAACACTCATAAGTCCAAGATGTAACTAAGTTAAACATCTACAAGGTAGAACTAAACGAGCCAACTATAACACATAGAACTTCATAAGACATGAAACATCACTTGCATGACGATGGCTAGACATACAACAATGCAACAACTAGATATAATAGATATGACAAAGGACTGCACATAACAAATGCAATAGTAAGATAAACCCGACATGATGCTAAGCATGGGTGATCATCACACGAGATGCCAAAATATGCTACTAATAGAATACAGATCATAACTATGAGATAACTTAGTTGATATCAACTAACACGACTATCAAGTATGGCATTAGCAAACAACACTATCATGTAGTTGTGACTTATAGATCAAAGGGAAATCATATTAAGCCGGTAAACATCTAAGTCATGGCATCGATCACTTCAAGCAAAATGCTATACTAAAAAAATAACATGAGTCCATGTATTTCCTATCTAGTACATCATACACTTGCAAGTACATAGATAGACAACTTAGGCATAATCTAATACCTGAATTGCTACACACATGATATACAATCTAGTTATGCAATCACAATAACATGACATAGTGTTGATAAAGCACAATTTACTCAATAGAAGAATGTAGGAGATAAACAAACTACTATCATGGAATTCTACAAAGTGAAGGATAACCATATGTGTGATCGTTCAATACAAAGTAGTAATGATATAATACATGGTAGGTATGCTACCAAAACATGCATTCTACTTTGAATAAGTACTAACATGGCATGGCAATCAACTAAGTTTGCATAGCAACCATCCTAGTTAAACAAAACACCTTGGATAATTAAAAAGAAGTAATGAAGTAAGTTATATGCTACAAGCATAAACTATATGTAGCAACACAAATCTAAAACATGACATAATATAACTATCCATATTGGAGAACAATCATGTACAAAACAAGAAGACCAACTAGGCAATAATATTATATGCAACAAACTACAATGCGCTCATTGCAAACAACAAATCAATTCGTTTGGCAACCACCATGAAGAAAACTATGTGACAACATATATTAAATATATATAAACATCTACCGTAGACATGGCATGATTTCAAACCATTAAAAAAACATGAGACATCCGTAAAAATAAATATTTAAGCCATATCTAAGAGTGCCAAACAAAAACTATCAAAACAAGAAATATTTCACGATTGCATGAACAAATCAAGGCCATGAATTATTCTACGAAATTATGCGCACGCCGAACAATCACCAAAATTTGTACGCACGCAACAGAGAGGACTATACAACGCATCAAAATGTTATCAACATGATACCTTACAAAACTATATTAAAATCTATACATGTGTCTAAGAAAAGACAATAAACAATACAAAAATATAGTATCAACTTGCCACAACATGTAATATGATTTCTCAGAATTTAAATAATCCTAGAAATAAATCTAATACATCACATGTTGCTCCTAAAATTATCCAAAACAATTATGAGTGACCCATAAGCATAAGGATACATATGGAAATAACATTGCAACAGAAAAGTTTTACCAAACACAAAATGTACTTGGACTCTATACAAAAATGACTAAGATAAAGTCTATACTAAAACACAGTTGATCAAACAAACAATCTAACTCCACCATGGGACTACTATGGACATAGGAAATAATTCATATGTTTAATACAAGATCATCTGAGAAACTAAAAAGTACGCGAACATGTCGATAGAATCCGTTCATGCATCGGCGCGAGCAACGACATATATGAGTCGAATGATGATGTCTACGAGATAGATTAGATGATGATGAGTATGCATGCAAAAGGAATGTGATAAAGGCTCATTGAGTTTGACAGAACGGCGCGAAGAACTCGACGAATAGTGTAGACGGACATGCGAAATTCTGTGCGTGTGGTCAACGGATCGCGTTCTTTCTTCCCTAAATGGATTCGTGGTGTGGAGATGGTCCATGGGGCGCAAGGGTGCTGATGGAGATGGTCTACGTCACCGGGAACGAGCACCGGCGTCCATGGAGCACCATTCTTTGGAGCGAGAGTTTCGTAGAGAAAGTGAAGGGAGAGGGCAGGAGGTGGTAGGGGATTGCAAGAGGAGGTGGAGGCACCCATATATATACTCACGATTTGAGAACGGGTGAGAGAATCAAAGGGTGCTAGTGCGTGTACGTTTCACCTTCCTGTGTGCAGTGCATGTACGTTTCAAGTGTGGGTGGAGCCGTGAGGAAGGAGAAACGCTCGGGGTTAGCCTTGGAAGATGGAAAGTGGAGAGAAATAAGGCAAGGGAAGAGTCAAGGAGAGGGAATTAAGGAGGCGGCGGTGACTGTCTGTGTGTTTCTCAGTTTCTCTAGGGTATGATGGGTATGAGGTTTATATGTGTACGTGACAAGGAGATGTTGACCTGCCATGTGGTAAATGGGCTAAGACCCGTGTGGAAAGAAAAGAAAAAGGAAAGATGGACTTTGGCCCATTCAGTTGAGAAAAAAAATAGAGATAGATAGAAAAGACTAACACAGATTGGGCCTAGGTAATTCTTCCCATAGTTAGACGGATGGAAACAATAATTAGATTTTCTTATGAGAAAATTATAGAAGAAACGAATTAGATATTTCTAAAAGAAAATGTAGGAAAGAAATAAAAGATCAAACAACAATCAAAAGAAGTTCAAAAATACAAATGCGCATAATTTAATATGCTGAAGGGAGAAAAACAAAACCCAACTAAAAGAGAATAAGAAACTCAATTTTAATTTAAGTTCGGATTAATTCAAATTAAATCCACCAAATAATAAAAGTCCAATTTAAGCTTTCTAAATAAAACAAATGAAATTTTCTTGCACTAATTTTTGGAAAACCTTTTCTTTCAAACATTCTGAGAATCGGGATGTTACAAGTCTACCCCTCTTAAAAGGAATCTCGTCCCCGAGATTCAGGCCGGCAAAAGAGAATGGGTTTGGGTTAGCTTTTTCTTCGACACGCATCTTCTCTGAAACTTGTGGAACCACAATGTATTCTGAACTTGGTTGCAAGCAACTTTGGGGTCTTGATTCGAGATACTTCAATTGTTCATACTGTTACCAACTTTCTCAAGACTTGGAAACAATCCTTCGATCTTGGCGATGGTAACCACATAATTTTGGTGAGTGGTTGAACGTTCTTCGGTATTGCTTCTTCTGTAGGTCAAGCTGCAATGTGAATAGACCCCTTGATCCTTCTTTGAAGTTGAACCTTGTGGTAGGTGTATTGTGAAGCTATTCAAATATTCTTCTTTGTGAATGAAGGTCCTCCAATCTTCGATCTCGCCACGAATCACCATCTACTACCCCTCTTAAAATATGTTTTCCATGGTGTTCACTTTGATAATAGATCTCCAAGAATGATGTTCCACTTCTTTCCTCTCAAACTGTCTAGGGTTTATAGAGAAGAGAGAAAGAGCATAAGAGGAGTAAAAGAATCCTACACAAGGCGGAGATACCCCAAAAGATAAACAAAAGAAAACACCGATATAACCATGAAGCTATCCAATAGAACTCAAAAGCAACTCATTTTGGCAAATAGGGTTTTACTATGACTGCATAGGAAAAGGCCAGAAGAAATATATGCAGACAATACTCACACAAAAATATTTTTGCGTCTACTAGCTACGAGGTCTACCACTACAAGGGTACTAACCAACATATTCCTATATGGCAAGTCACATCATAATGGTCGGCCATTGTTGACCACTTGACGTCTCGAGGTGTCTTCTCTTGGCAAGATGTTGCTACTCGGAGCTTCAAGAGCTGAAGTTATGTTGAAATTCTGGAAACATCTTGTGAAGCTTCTGAATTTTCAATACCATGTGTGGGGAAAAGGGTTTCACTACTATCAAGAAGAAGGTAAGGAAGTAGAGTTTAAACCTTATTTGAATAAGATGAGACAAGGACAACATTAGTGAAGGAGAGGACTACAAGAATGATCCTTTCCAAAATAGTTTTGTTTTGAAAATAGTCCTAAGGCTTTCCATTCTAACTAAGGCCACGCGACAAAGTCGACATCGGCTCTGATACCACTTCTGTGAGAACCCGGAATTAACTTCCAGACCCTCCTGTGTATATTTGTCAACCCCAGGATCATTGTTGACAACACAGCGAAATGATATCATCGCATAATGCATAAAAGGTATTACAAGTTTAAATATATCTTGCCACAAGGCATACATAGAGAAATGTCTCATGACATTTATTACAATGAGAAAGCAGCGGAAAGTACAATGCATAGCGACTCTATCTCAGCCACAGGCGGTCGATGTAGTCCACGTGACCTCACTCCTACGGATCGCCATAGTTTTCATAGTCATCACCTTCGTCTTCATGGAACGCTGTTGTTCAACAAAAGTATTGCCATGAGTACATTACGTACTCAACATGCTTCCCACGGGGAAGGACCTAATAGCTACATGTGGCTTCAAAGGAAGGTTGTATGGCTCATTTGCATAAAAGCTAATTTTGTTTGAAATAACATAGTACTTGTGTAATAGCAGTTTTAGATGAAAACATGTTTTATCTCCAGAATAACTTTCATTAAAGTGAGCATCCTTGATCAACTCAGGTCCTTCATAGGTTTCAAGAATAGGGGCAAAAAGGGAATAAGCAAGACAGGTCCCGTACATCAAGAAAGATTCATGTGTTGCCCATGACCGTGGACACGGCTATTCGAATAGTTTTACACTCTGCAGAGGTTGTACACTTTACCCACACAACACAATCCCGACTTGTTGCCACCAGTGGCCGCTGGCATAGTACACCATTTGGTATACCGGCAGGGAGATTGTGACGAGGTCTTTCATTAGACCAAACTTACTGTGCCAAGCCCACTAGGTTTCAACACGGAAGTAACCACAGTTCACAGTCCGGGCCCCCCTTTTGTGCCGAGGATACTCCTCGCAAGGCAGCTATCCCATCTGCGGTAAGACGATGACGACAATAAGAGTGAACTAACTAATTAACCAAGCCAGTGCCCATATAGCATGTGGCTGTACTGTTATCACAATCTTCAAATCCAAGACTTATTAGGCCTCATGCGGCACGGATGACTGATTGCCCCCTTCAACACGTGAAGGGCGGCCAATCACTCCTTCAATCCTTGATTCAGCTATCGCCCGCACTAGTATTCAGATGGTAAGTTTCACCCAGAGTAGAAGAGAGTAGAGGAGATCAACAAGGGCCAACTGACTTAGCTCAGCGATACGTTTCAACTGTCAATGACTCACAGGTCATTCAACAAAGCACCTATAGGATAAGCATGGCTAAGCATTTCTACTCTACCGGAATACTATAATTCTACTCAGGTGTCAAATGAATAGGCGACAAGCGGATCAAGGTAATGCGTCAGTCGATACGTTAGCTACGAGAATTAAAAATAGTATGCATATAGTAACCATAAAACACAATGCAATTTTGTAAACATAGGATAAATATGATCAAAGAAGGAGGCATGCCTTCGTTGTTAAGTCCTTCTTTGGTAACCTGGTCCTATCGATGTCCAACCTCGTCACTCCATACTCGTTGTAACGATAGAAAAAGCAAACAATAAATACCAAAGCAATAGCAAATCCAAATAACATTCAAAACAATTTAAGAGTGGACAGATAGCAAGATATCGATCAACGTGGAGATTCCAAAAGGAGATAGCACGATAGGAAGGTAAGTAGAGAGGATTCGACGGATAGGCGGGGTTTAGGTTGAAGATGACTAAGGAATGCCTGGTGACCAAGACTAACATTCTGATTCGAACTATGCGATTAAACATAGTAGTGCCCACTACACACCTCGACTAACTATATAAAAATCTATAAACATGCATGAAATAGAACCATCTTATGCATCTTAACTTCACAAGCACAACATGGCTGATTAAACGTAACAATTAACCACAAACAAATATTTAGAAGTATCTAAATATTTATAATGGTTAACAATAAGGAAAATCTAAACATCAACCATAGCAGCTATTATGAAGCATCTATGTAACAAAAGACAACTAATGTTATGGTAGAAACTAATTAAACAACTTAATATAATACCACACATCTCACACAAGGCATGTGAGTATAGGAACATACAGATATCTTAAGTAATAACACAAGCATCACACATAAAAGTTATCAAGAGAAGATACTAAATTAGGACATGCTCTTAATAATAAAGAACAACTAATACCAATGACCACTAGCAATACTATTATCACCACACACTTACAATAACAAGGCATGATACACACACTTGGTGTTTGATCAAAGTACAACTCTACTAACATGACATATAACTCATACCAAGTATATGATAAGTCATAGCAACAAGTATTAGAACACTCATAAGTCCAAGATTTAACTAAGTTAAACATCTACAAGGAAGAACTAAACGAGCCAACTATAACACATAGAACTTCATAAGACATGAAACATCACTTACATGACGATGGCTAGACATACAACAATGCAACAACTAGATATAATAGATATGACAAAGGACTGCACATAACAAATGCAATAGTAAGATAAACCCGACATGATGCTAAGCATGGGTGATCATCACACGAGATGCCAAAATATGCTACTAATAGAATACAAATCATAACTATGAGATAACTTAGTTGATATCAACTAACACGACTATCAAGTATGGCATTAGCAAACAACACTATCATGTAATTGTGACTTATAAATCAAAGGGAAATCATATTAAGCAGGTAAACATCTAAGTCATGGCATCGATCACTTCAAGCAAAATGCTATACTAAAAAAAATAACATGAGTCCATGTATTTCCTATCTAGTACATCATACACTTGCAAGTACATAGATAGACAACTTAGGCATAATCTAATACCTGAATTACTACACACATGATATACAATCTAGTTATGCAATCACAATAACATGACATAGTATTGATAAAGCACAATTTACTCAATAGAAGAATGTAGGAGATAAACAAACTACGATCATGGAATTCTACAAAGTGGAGGATAACCATATGTGTGATCGTTCAATACAAAGTAGTAATGATATAATACATGGTAGGTATGCTACCAAAACATGCATTCTACTTTGAATAAGTACTAACATGGCATGGCAATCAACTAAGTTTGCATAGCAACCATCGTAGTTAAACAAAACACCTTGGATAATTAAAAAGAAGTAATGAAGTAAGTTATATGCTACAAGCATAAACTATATGTAGCAACACAAATCTAAAACATGACATAATATAACTATCCATATTGGATAACAATCATGTACAAAACAAGAAGACCAACTAGGCAATAATATTGTATGCAACAAACTACAATGCGCTCATTGCAAACAACAAATCAATTCGTTTGGCAACCACCATGAAGAAAACTATGTGACAACATATATTAAATATATATAAACATCTACCGTAGACATGGCATGATTTCAAACCATTAAAACAAACATGAGACATCCGTAAAAATAAATATTTAAACCATATCTAAGAGTGCCAAACAAAAACAATCAAAACAAGAAATATTTCATGATTGCATGAACAAATCAAGGCCATGAATAATTCTACAAAATTATGCGCACGGCGAACAATCACCAAAATTTGTACGCACGCAACAGAGAGGACTACACGACGCATCAAAATGTTATCAACATGATACCTTACAAAACTATATTAAAATATATACATGTGTCTAAGAAAAGACAATAAACAATACAAAAATATAGTATCAACTTGCCACGACATGTAATATGATTTCTAAGAATTTAAATAATCCTAGAAATAAATCTAATACATCACATGTTGCTCCTAAAATTATCCAAAACAATTATGAGTGACCCATAAGCATAACGATACATATGGAAATAACATTGCAACAGAAAAGTTTTACCAAACACAAAATGTACTTGGACTCTATACAAAAATGACTAAGATAAAGTCTATACTAGAACACAGTTGATCAAACAAACAATCTAACTCCACCATGGGACTACTATGGACATAGGAAATAATTCATATGTTTAATACAAGATCATCTGAGAAACTAAAAAGTACACGAACATGTCGATAGAATCCGTTCATGCATCGGCGCGAGCAACGACATATATGAGTCGAATGATGATGTCTACGAGATAGAGTAGATGATGATGAGTACGCGTGCAAAAGGAATTTGATAGAGGCTCACAGAGTTTGACAGAACGGCGCGAAGAACTCGATGAATAGTGTAGATGGACATGCGAAATTCTGCGCGTGTGGTCAACGGATCGTGTTCTTTCTTCCCTAAATGGATTCGTGGTGTGGAGATGGACCTTGGGGCGCAAGGGTGCTGATGGAGATGGTCTACATCACCGGGAACGAGCACCGGCGTCCATGGAGCACCATTCTTTGGAGAGAAAGTTTCGTAGAGAAAGAGAAAGGAGAGGGCAGGAGGTGGCAGGGGATTGCAAGAGGAGGTGGAGGCACCCACATATATACTCACGATTTGAGAACGGGTGAGAGAATCAAAGGGTGCTAGTGCGTGTATGTTTCACCTTCCTGTGTGCAGTGCATGTAAATTTCAAGTGTGGGTGGAGCCGTGAGGAAGGAGAAGCGCTCGGGGTTAGCCTTGGAAGATGGAAAGTGGAGAGAAATAAGGCAAGGGAAGAGTCAAGGAGAGGGAATTAAGGAGGCGGCGGTGACTGTCTGTGTGTTTCTCGGTTTCTCTAGGGTATGATGGGTATGAGGTTTATGTGTGTACGTGACAAGGAGAGGTTGACCTGCCATGTGGTAAATGGGCTAAGACCATGTGGAAAGAAAAGAAAAAGGAAAGATGGACTTTGGCCCATTCGGTTGAGAAAAAAATAGAGATAGATAGAAAAGACTAACACAAATTGGGCCTAGGTAATTATTCCCATAGTTAGACAGATGGAAACAGTAATTAGATTTTCTTATGAGAAAATTATAGAAGAAACGAATTAGATATTTCTAAAAGAAAATCTAGGAAAGAAATAAAAGATCAAACAACAATCAAAAGAAGTTCAAAAATACAAATGCGCATAATTTAATATGCTGAAGGGAGAAAAACAAAACCCAACTTAAAGAGAATAAGAAACTCAATTTTAATTTAAGTTCAGATTAATTCAAATTAAATCCACCAAATAATAAAAGTCCAATTTAAGCTTTCTAAATAAAACAAATGAAATTTTCTTGCACTGATTTTTGGAAAACCTTTTCTTTCAAACATTCTGAGAATCGGGATGTTACAAATTATCTCAGGATCAACAGAGAATTCATAATCCTTATCAGTAATAAAGATAGGTGAAGTAGCAAAAGCAGGGTCATATTTCATTCTAGCATTCAGAGTTTTCTGTTTCAGTTTAGCTAATAACTTCTTAAGTCAGATCTATCATTGCAAGCAATAAAATCTCTAGCAGTTTCTTCATGCATAACATAACCCTCAGGAACAACATGCAATTCATATTTAGGGGGAGAACCTTCATCATCACTATCTTTAATAATTTCATCTTCAATAATTTCATTCTCTCTAACCCTATCAAGTTGTTCATCGAGATATTCACCTATTGGCACAATAGTATCAAGCATAGAAGTAGTTTCATCAAAAGTATCATGCATAGTAATGTGGCATCATCAATAACATGCGACATATCAGAATGCATAGCAGAAGCAGGTTTAGTTATCGCAAGCTTACTCATAACAGAAGGAGAATCTAGTGCAGAGCTAGATGGCAATTCCTTACCTCTCCTCGTAGTTAAGGGAAAAATCTTAGTTCTTTCGTCTTTCAAGTTCCTCATAGTGATCAGCAGATATAAATCCCAAGTGACTGAAAGAATAGAGCTATGCTCCCTGGCAACGGCGCCAGAAAATAGTCTTGATAACCCACAAGTATAGGGGATCGCAACAGTTTTCAAGGGTAGAGTATTCAACCCAAATTTATTGATTCGACAAAAGGGGAGCCAAAGAATATTCTCAAGTATTAGCAGTTGAGTTGTCAATTCAACCACACCTGGATAATTTAGTATCTGTAGCAAAGTATTTAGTAGCAAAGTAGACGATAGTAATGGTAACAATAGCAAAAGTAACGATAGCAGTTTTGTAGTAATTGTAACAGTAGCAATGGTAAAGTAAATAAGCAAAGCACAATATGTGAAAACCTCGTAGGCATTGGATCACTGATGGATAATTATGTCAGATGCGATTCCTCATGTAATAGTTATAACATAGGGTGACATAGAACTAGCTCGAGTTCATTAATGCAATGTAGGCATGTGTTCCGAATATAGTCATATGTGCTAATGGAAAAGAACTTGCATGACATCTTTTGTCCTACCCTCCCGTGGTAGCGGGGTCCTAATGGAAACTAAGGGATATTAACGCCTCCTTTTAATAGAGTACCATACCAAAACATTATCACTTAGTGAATAAATGAATTCCTCAAACTACGGTCATCACCGAGAAGTATCCATATTATTGTCACTTCGGGGTTGTCGGATCATAACACATAATAGGTGACTATAGACTTGCAAGATAGGATCAAAAACTCACATATATTCATGAAAAAAGAATAGGTTCAGATCTGAAATCATGGCACTCGGGCCCTAGTGACAAGCATTAAGCATAGCAAAGTCATAGCAACATCAATCTTAGAACATAGTGGATACTAGGGATCAAACCCTAATAAAACTAACTTGATTACATGGTAAATCTCATCCAACCCATCACCGTACAGCAAGCCTACGATGGAATTACTCACGCACGGCGGTGAGCATCATGTAATTGCTGATGGAGGATGGAGGATGATGACGACGACGATGAATCCCCCTCTCCGGAGCCCCGAACGGACTCCAGATCAGCCCTCCCGAGAGAGATTAGGGCTTGGCGGCGGCTCCGTATCCTAAAACGCGATGAAACTTTCTCTCTAATTTTTCTCTCCACGAAAGCAAATATATAGAGTTGGAGTTGAGGTTGGTGGCCATCAAGGGGCCCACAAGGCAGGGGAGCGCCCAGGGGGGGGGGGGAACGCCCCCACCCTCGTGGACAGGGTGTGGGCCCCCTGGCCTTGATTCTTTCGCTAGTATTTTTTATGTTTTCCAAAAGTAATCTCGATGGATTTTCATGTCATTCCGAGAACTTTTGTTTTATGCACAAAAATAACACCATTGCAGTTCTGCTGAAAACAACGTCAGTCCGGGTTAGTTTCATTCAAATCATGGAAGTTAGAGTCCAAAGCAAGGGCAAAAGTGTTTGTAAAGTAGATACGTTGGAGACGTATCAGCTATCTATTTATTTTTATGTTGAGTCATCACCCTCTTATTAAAAAGCACCCACTGGAGAGCACCGTTGTCATTTTCATGCATTACTATTAGTTTATATTGGTATGACTATGACTGGATCTCTTTTACCATGAATTACAATGTTTAGTTAGTCCTTGATCTTTAAAGGTGCTCTGCATTTATGTTTTGCGGTCTTAGAAAGGGCTAGCGAGATACATCTAGTTATATCATATTATGATTGTTATGAGAAAGAGTTTTCATCTGAGATTTATTATTATTGCTCGCTAGTTGATTATGCCATTGATATGAGTAAACTGAGACCTAAGTGTTATTGTGAATATGGTTAGTTCATAATCTTTGCTGAAAACTTGAATGCTGGCTTTACATATTTGCAACAACAAGAGCAAACAGAGTTTGTAAAAGTTTTTCTTTATCACTTTGAGTTTGTCAACTAAATTGCTTGAGGACAAGCAAAGGTTTAAGCTTGGGGGAGTTGATACGTCTCCGTCGTATCTACTTTTCCAAACACTTTTGCCCTTGTTTTGGACTCTAACTTGCATGATTTGAATGGAACTAACCCGGACCGACGTTGTTTTCAGCAGAACTACCATGGTGTTATTTTTGTGCAGAAATAAAAGTTCTTGGAATAACCAGAAAATCCATGGAGCAACTTTTCATAATTAATAAAAAATACTGGCGAAAGAATCAGCGTCAAGGGGCCCACACCCTGTCCACGAGGGTGGGGGCGCGCCCCCTCACCTAGGGCGTGCCCCCTGCCTCGTGGGCCCCCTGGATGGCCACCGACCTCAACTCCAACTCTATATATTTGCTTTCGCGGAGAAAAAAATTAAAGAGAGAGTTTCATCGCGTTTTACGATATGGAGCCGCCGCCAAGCCCTAATCTCTCTCGGGAGGGCTGATCTGGAGTCCGTTCGGGGCTCCGGAGAGGGGGATTCGTCACCGTCGTTATCATCAACCATCCTGCTCACCACCGTGCGTGAGTAATTCCATCATAGGCTTGCTGGACGGTGATGGGTTGGATGAGATTTACCATGTAATCAAGTTACTTTTGTTAGGGTTTGATCCCTAGTATCCACTATGTTCTAAGATTGATGTTGCTATGACTTTGCTATGCTTAATGCTTATCAGTAGCGCCCGAGTGCTATGATTTCAGATCTGAACCTATTATGTTTTTCATGAATATATGTGAGTCCTTGATCCTATCTTGCAAGTCTATAGTCATCTATTATGTGTTATGATCCGACAACCCCGAAGTGACAATAATCGGGATACTTCTCGGTGATGACCGTAGTTTGAGGAGTTCATGTATTCACTATGTGTTAATGCTTTGGTCCGGTATTCTATTAAAAGGAGGCCTTAATATCCCTTAGTTTCCACTAGGACCCTGCTGCCATGGGAGGGTAGGACAAAATATGTCATGCAAGTTATTTTCCATAAGCACATATGAATATATTCAGAATACATGCCTACATTACATTGATGAACTGGAGCTAGTTCTGTGTTACCCTATGTTATAACTATTACATGCGGAATCGCATCCGACATAATTATCCATCACTAATCCAATGCCTACGAGCTTTTCACATATTATGCTTTGCTTATTTACTTTATCGTTGCTACTATTACAATTACTACGAAACTGCTACTGTTACTTTTGCCACTGTTATCGTTACTTCCATACTACTTTGCTACTAAACACTTTGCTGCAGATACTAAGTTATCCAGGTGTGGTTGAATTGATAACTCAACTGCTAATACTTGGGAATATTCTTTGGCTCCCCTTGTGTCGAATCAATAAATTTGGATTGAATACTCTACCATCGAAAACTGTTGCGATCCCCTATACTTGTGGGTTATCAAAGGTGTGGTATGAATGGGTTGAGACAGTGACAGTGTCTGAATCACATCTAACAAATGATTTGTTACAATGAAAGAGGGGCTAACCTTCTCAGCACATGCTAGAAACTTCCTCCCACCGTCCATAGATTCAAACGCAACTAGCTTCACGCATAGAGATTGATGGTGACAACGAGCAGACATATCTTCAGCCACCCTGCTCCATTCGTTGCAACTGATGGTCCTAGGGAGCTACAGGAGGAAAAAATGACTCAAATTGACCGCTGGGTTAAAATCCTTCATTCCAAGTCATAGCCCGAGAGAGAGAAGAGAGGCATACCCGGGTGGTGAAGGAGTCATCAGAGGAGGAGGAAATGCTGCAGAGGTCATTGAAGAAGACCATGGCGACCCTGGCGGTTGGATGTGAGACGGCGAGAGCAAGGAAGCAAGCGAGGAAGCGACTATAGCTTAGGAAGGAAGGAAGGAAGGAAGGAAGGAAGGAAGGAAGGAAGGAAGGAAGGAGGAAACAGGGGAAATGTGACTTGTGGTTGGGGAGAAAAGGGGGTGGGGAAGGGGGGGTGGGGGTAGATATTTCGGTGGTAGGCCAAAAAATTGAAATGTGGAGGGAAACTTTGCGCGCAGTGCCGCCGGACACCATTCACTTTGAATAATTGTGTGCATCACAAATGATTCTTCTGCTTTACGCGCATGGGATGAGTTTGATAATTCAAATTTTGGTGGAAATTTCCCCGGGCACTGCCCTCATCCACGTCATTGCATAATTTAACATCGCTTGCTAATTTGGGCACACAAAAGAGCGTATAGCACACATACCACACTTACTAAATCGAGCAATTTTAGTAATTAAACAGAGCCAGTTGACCTAAAAATTGCTCTAACAAAAGACCAGCATTAAAAACAAAGCCTAAGTACGCATAATTTTAACAAATCTGTCACCGCGCCGGACTATGCATCGCCGGTGTGAGATGACACGTCGATGACTTGTCCTGGCGACATACCGCCGTTGGTGAACAACGCGTCCCCCTGTGGAAGTCGACTGCGTCTTCTTCCTCGTCCTCATCTTTGTCCTCGGCGCCGCCCTCAAGGTTGTAGTACTCATAGTAGTGGCTGTGCCACAGCTCGCGTTGGTACTCCGCGGCCGATTCCACGACAGACAGACTCTTCTCTACCTCGACCTCGGCCACGCGCAGCTCCTGCTCCCAGTGCTCCTTGATCTCCACCGCCTCCTACATCTCCAGCTCCCACTCAGCGATCTCATGAGGAAGCAGGTGCTCCATGGCCACCACCGCCTTTTCAGACATGGGTTGCATGTTGGATTTCGAGATGGCCTGGAATATCTTGGCGTGCACTCTTGGTGTTTGCAGCCGCCATCGTAGCAGGAGCTGCAGCCGCCTCGGCTGCTACAGCTACCCTGTCGGCTGCCGCAGACGCCCTCTCGGTGGATGCGGCTGTGCTAAATGCGGATGCTGCAACACTCTCGACGTAGGCGGCAGCGCTGTCGGCATAGGCGACGCCGCTTGGGGAGGACGCGGCCACCATACGGGCCTTCATGAAGCGTTTCCACAGTGACATCTTTGCAAGAAGGGGTGGCGGGAATGGGGATCGGGATTCGTGGATTGGGGGGTTTCCGGGACTGGAGCAGATGAGCCGGCGAAGTTTAAGGAGGAAGACTTAAATAGACCCAGGAATTTTCATCGCAAACGGTTCCTACAAAAAACTGTGTGTGATGTTGTTGATATTTTTTATTAGCTATTAGAGACGAATATGGAGTAAAGTGGCAACGAATGGTGTTTTAAATGTATGAGAAAATTTGTAGTACTAATGCAAGTGTCATGTCAAATTTTGGAAAATTTCAGGAGTCATTTGACCTTTTAAGACATCTAAGTGATTTTCTAACCATTTAATGACCGTAATTCAAATTTGAACTACATGTACATGCAATAGCTAACCATAACGGTTTGAAAAGTCATATTTTGTGTACTTGTGTGCGAGTTAATTCCATGTGCAGTAAATTGGAAGGAATTTTCAAACATATTGGTCTCATGGCTATGACACAATTAAGCATGTAGTGCCATGGCATTTAAATTCAAAAAATTAAAAAAACATCAGAAACGCATGAAACCTTGCTTGATGTAATGTCATGCCACCAAGATGATGCGGTAACTTTTTTGGCATGTTTGAAGAAAGTTTGGACACACACCCCTCACAAACCGAAGCAACTCACTTGAAGGCTCGTGGTTCTGAGAGGGAACAATGCATGCTTGATGACGAACGAGATATAGCTTCCTCTTACGGGCTTAAAAAAATTCTACAGTTAACGTGCACTAATACAACTGTCATGTCAAAATTTGGAAAATTCTAGGGGCCATTTGATCTTTTTAAGACATTCAAGTGATTTTCTAGACATTTAATGACCGTAATCCAAGTTTGGACTATATCTACATGCACCGGCTAACCATAACGGTTTGAAAAATCATATTTGTGTACTTGTGTGCGAGTTAATTCCATGTGCAGTAAATTGGAAGGAAATTTCAAACATATTGGTCTCACGCCCTATACACATGCATGGAGTGCCATGGTATTTAAATTCCAAAAAAATAAAAAAATATCAGAAACACATGAAACCATGCTTGATGTAATGTCATGCCACCAAGATGATGTGGCAAAAAAGTTGGCATGTTTGACCAAAGTTTGGACACATACCCCTCACAAACCGGAGCAACTCACTAGAAGGCCCGTAGTTCCGGAGGGAACAATGCATGTTTGATAACGAACGGGAGATAGCTTCCTCTTACGGCCTTCAGTTTTTTTTCTACATTTAACGTGCACTAATACAACTGTCATGTGAAAATTTGGAAAATTTCAGGGGTCATTTGACCTTTTAAAGAAATTTAAGTGATTTTCTAGCCATTTAATGACCGTAATTCAAATTTGAACTATATCTACATGCAACAGCTAACCATAATGGTTTGAAAAATCATAGTAGTCTACTTGTGTGCGAGTTAATTATATGTGCAGTAAATTAGAAGGAATTTTCAAACATATTGGTGTGACGGCATGGACACATGCATGGAGTGCCATGGCATTATAATTCCAAAAAATTAAAAAATGATCAGAAAAACATGAAACCTTGCTTAATGTACTGTCATGCCACCAAGATGATGTGATAAAAAATTGGCATGTTTGATGAAAGTTTGGACACGCACCCCTCACAAATTGGAGCAACTCACTAGAAGGCTCGTGGTTCCGAGAGGGAACAATGCATGTTTGATGACGAACGGGAGATATTTTCCTCTTATGACCTTCAAATTTTTCCTACATTTAATGTGCACTTATATAACTGTCATGTGAAAATTTGGAAAATTCTATAGGTCGTTTAACCTTTTGAAGACATTTAACTGTTTTTTTAGCCATTTAATGACCGTAATTCAAATTTGAACTACATCTACATGAAATAGCTAACCGTAACGGTTTAAATAAAATCATATTTGTGTACTTGTGTGTGAGCTAATTCCATGTGCAGTAAATTAGAAGGAATTTTCAAACATATTGGTGTCACGGCATGGACACATGCACAAAGTGCCATGAAATTTTAATTCCAAAAAATTAAAAAATGATCAGAAAAACATGAAACCTTGCTTGATGTAATGTCATGCCACCAAGACGAGGTGGTAGAAAAAATATAAAAAATGGTCTGTTTGACGAAAGTTTGTACACACACCCCTCACAAACCGGAGCAACTCCCTAGAAGGCTCGTGGTTCCGAGAGGGAACAATGCATGTTTGATGACGAATGAGAGATAGCTTCCTCTTACGGCCTTCAAATTTTTTCTACATTTAACATGCACTAATACAACTGTCATGTCAAAATGTGGAAAATTTTAGGGGTTATTTGACCTTGTAAAGACATTTAAATGATTTTCTAGCCATTTAATGACCGTAATTCAAATTTGAACTACATCTACATGCAACGGCTAACCATAACGGTTTGAAAAAACAAATTTTGTGTACTTATGTGCGAGTTAATTCCTTGTGTTGTAAATTAGAAGGAATTTTCAAACATATTGGTGTCATGGCATGGACAGATGCATGGACTACCATGGCATTTTAATTCCAAAAAATAAAAAATTATCAGAAAAACATGAAACCTTGATTGATGTAATGTCATGCCACCATGATGATGTGGTAAAAAATTGGCCTGTTTGACGAAAGTTTGGACACACACCCCTCACAAATCGTAGCAACTCACTAGAAGAATCGTGTTTTCCGAGAAGGAACAATGTATGTTTGACGACAAACATGAGATAGCTTCCTCTTATGGCCTTCAATTTTTTTTCTACATTTAACTGCACTAATACAATTGTCATGTGAAAATTTTGAAAATTCTAGGGGTCATTTGACCATTTAAAGACATTTAAGTGATTTTCTAGCCATTTAATGACCATAATTCAAATTTGAACTACATCGAAATGCAACGGCTAACCATAATGGTTTGTAAATCATATTTTTGTGTACTTGTGTGTGAGTAAAAAAATCATCAAATGATGTAAATATCTGGTGTTCAAAACACAAAATGTAAAGATCTGGCAAGACAACCGGCCCCCACATGATTGGCACTCTATTTCGCACCTCGTGGTTACTAAGGTGAGTGGCGCAGGTTATTAATCAGACACGATTCTGTATGGGAAACCGTCAGCTATTAAGTTCACGCACGGATTTTGCTGCGGGAATCATGTGTAATTCCAACTATAGTACTCGTAAATTCTGGCGACCCGCGTGTGTACTGTTCCCATCGATCTAGATTCCGACCGCCAATAAATATTACCTTGCTCACATCGTCCCGCCTGCATTCTCATCTACATCCTCCCCTCGCTTTCCCTCTCTCTCTCTCTCAAATCTTTGCCATGGCACCGTTGATATGCCCAAGCTCCGACGAGGAGTCGCCTGATACGTCTCCAACGTATCTATAGTTTTTGATTGTTCCATGCTATTATATTACCCCTTTTGGATGTTTATGGGCTTTATTTTACACATTTATATCATTTTTGAGACTAACCTACTAACCGGAGGCCCAACCCATATTGCTGTTTTTTTGCCTATTTTAGTATTTCGAAGAAAAGGAATACCAAACGGAGTCCAAACGGAATGAAACCTTCGGGAGCGTGATTTTTGGAACGAACGTGATCCGGAGAGCTTAGAGTGCAAGTCAAGAAGCTCCCGAGGACCCCACGAGATAGGGGGCCGTGCCCCCCTGTAGGGCACGCCCCCTGTCTCGTGGGCCCCTCGGGTGGCCACCGACGTACTTCTTCCTCCTATATATACCTATGTACCCCGAAAACATCCAGGGGCACCACGAAACACAATTTCCACCACTGTAACCTTCTGTATTCATGAGATCCCATCTTGGAGCCTTCACCGGCAGTCTGCCGGAGGGGGAATCGACCACGGAGGGCTTCTACATCAACATCCTTGCCCCTCCGATGAGTTGTGAGTAGTTTACCACAGACCTATGGGTCCATAGTTATTAGCTAGATGGCTTCTTCTCTCTTTTTGGATCCTTGCCCCTCTGATGGGTTGCAAGGCACGTATTGTATTGTTTCCATCGAGGATAACAAGATGGGGTTTATATCATATTGCTTGAGTTTATCCCTCTACATCATGTCATGTTGCTTAATGCGTTACTCTGTTCTTATGAACTTAATACTCTAGATGCAGGAAGGAGTCGGTCGATGTGCGGAGTAATAGTAGTAGATCCATGCAGGAGTCGGTCTACTTGTTATAGACGTGATGCCTATATACATGATCATGCCTAGATAATCTCATAACTATGCGCTTTTCTATCAATTGCTCGACAGTAATTTATTCACCGACCGTAATGCTTATGCTATCTTGAGAGAAGCCACTAGTGAAACCTATGGCCCCCGGGTCTATCTCTTATCATATTTGCTTTCAATCTTCCTTCATTTGCATCTTTACTTTTTGCATCTATATTAGAAAATACCAAAAATATATTTATCTTATCATGGTATCTTTATTAGATCTCACTTTCGCAAGTGGCCGTGAAGGGATTGACAACCCCTTTATTGCGTTGGTTGAGGGTTCTCAGTTTGTTTGTGTAGGTGCATGGGACTTTTGAGGAGCCTCCTACTGGATTGATACCTTGGTTCTCAAAACTGAGGGAAATACTTACGCTACACTTGCTGCATCACCCTCTCCTCTTCGAGGAAAACCAACGCAAGCTCAAGACGTAGCAAGAAGGATTTCTGGCACCGTTGTCGGGGAGGTCTTCGCTCAAGTCAAGACATACCAAGTACCCATCACAAACCCATCTCCCTCGCATTTACATTATTTGCCATTTGCCTCTCGTTTTCCTCTCCCCCGCTTCTCCCTTGCCGTTTTATTCGCCCTCTCTTTCCCAATCTCCTCCTCACTTTTTTTTCGCTTGCCATTTTTCTGTTTGCTTGTGTGTTGGATTACTTGTTGCCATGGCGCAAGATAATACCAAATTGTGTGATTTCTCGAATACTAATAATAATGATTTCCTTAGTACTCCGATTGCTCCTCTTAATGATGTTGAGTCTTGTGAAATCAATACCGCTTCGATGAATCTTGTTATGAAAGATCAATTTGCCGGCCTTCCTAGTGAAGATGCCGCTACTCATCTAAACAATTTTTTTGATTTGTGTGATATGCAAAATAAGAAATATACGGATAACAATATTGTCAAATTGAAGTTATTTCCGTTTTCACCTAGAGATCATGCTAAAGTTTGGTTTTCGTCTTTTCCTAAAAATAATATTGATTCTTCGAACAAGTGCAAAGATGATTTTATCTCTAAGTATTTTCCTCCTGCTAAGATCATCACTCTTAGGAACGATATTATGAATTTTAAACAACTTGATCATGAGCATGTTGCCCAATCTTGGGAAAGAATGAAATTGATGCTTCGCAATTGCCCTACTCATGGTTTGAATTTATGGATGATCATACAAAATTTTTATGCCGGTTTGAACTTTGCTTCTAGAAATTTCTTAGATTCGGCCGCGGGAGGCACGTTTATGGAAATTACGTTAGGAGATGCTACAAAATTTCTTGATAATATTATGGCTAATTATTCTCAATGGCACACCGAAAGATCTTCTAGTAAAAAAGTGCATGCTATAGAAGAAATCAATGTTTTGAGTGGAAAGATGGATGAACTTATGAAGATGTTTGCTACTGAAAATACTCCTCTTGATCCCAATGATATGGCTTTGTCTTCTTTGATTGAGAATAATAATGAATCTATGGATGTGAATTTTGTTGGTAGGAATAGTTTTGGAAACAATGCTTATAGAGGAAATTTTAATGCTAGACCGTTCCCTAGTAATTCCTCTAATAATTATGGAAATTCCTACAATAGTTCTTATGGTAATTTTAATAATATGCCCTTTGATTTTGAGAATAGTGTGAAAGAATTTATGATTTCTCAAAAGAATTTTAATGCTTTGCTTGAAGAAAAATTGCTCAAAGTTGATGATTTGGCTAGGAACGTTGATAGACTTTTGCTTGATGTTGATTCTCTTAAACTTAGATCTTCTCCTCCTAAGCATGATATCAATGAGTCCCTCAAAGTAATGAGAATTTCCATTGATGAGTGCAAGGAAAGAACTGCTAGATTGCGTGCTAAAAAAGAAAGCTTTTATAAAAGCGTGTTCTTCTAGTTTCAGTGAAAATAATGATGAGGATCTTAAAGTTATTGATGCCTCTCCGATTAGATCTATATTTTGCAATATGAATTTTGATGATTATGGGACTGATGATGAATCAACTTTGCCTAGAAGGCATCCCAAAAATTCGGAGTCTTTAGATCTTGATGCTAAATTTGGTAAAAGAGAGATTGGAGAATCCTCAACTTCTAATAATATTGAACCCACTATCTCGGATTTCAAGAAATTTGATTATGATAATTGCTCTTTAAAAGGTTGTATTTCCTTGTTGCAATCCGTTGTTAATTCTCCTCATGCTTATAGTCAAAATAAAGCTTTTACCAAACATATTGTTGATGCCTTGATGCAATCTTATGATGAAAAACTTAATTTGGAAGTTTTTATACCTAGAAAACTTAATGATGAGTGGGAACCTACTATAAAGATTAGAATTAAAGATTATGAGTGTTTTGCTTTGTGTGATTTGGGTGCTAGTGTTTCCACGATTCCGAAAACTTTATGTGATATTCTAGATTTCCATGATCTTGATGATTGCTCTTTAAATTTGCACCTTGCGGATTCCACCATTAAAAAGCCTATGGGAAGGATCAATGATGTTCTTATTGTTGCAAATAGAAATTTGGTGCCCGTAGATTTTATCGTTCTTGATATAGATTGCAATCTTTCTTGCCCTATTATTCTTGGTAGACCTTTCCTTAGAACGATTGGTGCGATTATTGATATGAAGGAAGGGAACATTAGATTCCAATTTCCCTTAAAGAAAAGTCATGGAGCACTTTAAAAGAAAGAAAGTCAAATTACCTTATGAATCTATCATGCGTGCTACTTATGAATTTAGTGCCAAAGATGGCACTCGTTAGATCTATCTTTGCTTTTTATGCCTAGCTAGGGACGTTAAACGATAGCGCTAGTTGGGAGGCAACCCAATTTTCTTTGTGTTTTTTGTTTTTGCTCCTGTTTAGTAATAAATCTTGCATCTACCTTCTGTTTAGATGTGTTTTAATCTCTTAATTAGTGTTTGTGCCAAGTAGAACCTATAGGATAACCTACGATGATAGTTGATTTGATTCTGCTGAAAAACAGAAACTTTGCACGCACGAATATAATTTTGTTAAATCACAGGAATGTGATTTTGCGTTGATTCTTTTTGATGCTGTTAAATAAACAAATTGTCCAGGACTTCATAGTTTGGTAGGATTTTTAGAGTTCCAAAAGTTTGTGTTAGTTACAGATTGCTACAGACTGTTCTTCTTTTGACAGATTCTGTTTTTCGTGTGTTGTTTGCTTATTTCAATGCATCTATGGCTATTAAATTAGTTTATAAACCATAAGGAAGTTGGAATACAGTAGGTTTAACACCAAAATAAATAAAGAATGAGTTCATTGCAGTACCTTATGTGGTGGTTTTGTTTTCTTTCACTAATGGAGCTTATAAGATTTCCTGTTGAGTTTTGTGTTGTGAAGTTTTCAAGTTTTGGGTAAAGCTTTTATGGACTATGGAATAAAGGGTGGCAAGAGCCTAAGCTTGGGGATGCCCAAGGCACCCCAAGATACTAAAGAATAGCCAAAAGCCTAAGCTTAGGGATGCCCCGGGAAGGCATCCCCTCTTTCGTCTTCGTCCATTGGTAACTTTACTTGGAGCTATATTTTTATTCGCCACATGATATGTGTTTTGCTTGGAGCATCGTGTATCATATTATTCTTTGCTTTTTAATTTACCACAGTCAACCTTGCTTTACACACCTTTTGGGAGAAGCCTATTTGATTAGAATTTGCTAGAATATTCTATGTGCTTCACTTATATCTTTTGAGCTTGATAGTTTTTGCTCTAGTGCTTCACTTATATCTTTTAGAGCACGGTGGTGTCTTAATTTTGAAGAAATTTCTAGTCTCTCATGCTTCACTTATATTATTTTGGGAGTCTTTTAGAACAGCATGGTATTTTCTATGATCATAAAGTTGGTCCTAGAATGATGAGCATCCAAGTTGGGTATAATAAAAACTATCATAGAAAGTGAATTGGATGCTATGATCAATTTGATGCTTGATAATTGTTTTGAGATATAGAGGTAGTGATATTAAAGTCATGCTAGTTGGGTGATTATGAATTTAAAGAATGCTTGTGTTGAAGTTTGTGATTCCCGTAGCATGCACGTATGGTGAACCGCTTTGTGATGAAGTTGGAGCACAATTTTATTTATTGATTGTCTTCCTTATGAGTGGCGGTCAGGGACGAGAGATGGTCTTTTCCTACCAATCTATCCCCCTAGGAGCATGCATGTAGTGCTTTGGTTTTTGATGACTTCTAAATTTTTGCAACAAGTATATGAGTTCTTTTGATTAATGTTGAGTCCATGGATTATACGCACTCTTTCACCCTTCCACCATTGCTAGCCTCTCTTGTACTGTGCAACTTTCGCTGGTACCATACACCCACCATTTACCTTCCTCAAAACAGCCACCACACCTACCTATTATGGAATTTCCATAGCCATTCCGAGATATATTGCCATGCAACTTTCCATCGTTCGGTTCATATGACATGCATTACTTTTTTCATATTGCGTTTTGCATGATCATGTAGTTGACATTGTATTTGTGGCAAGGCCACCTTCAAAATTTTCATACATGTCACTCTTGATTCATTGCACATCCCGGTACACCGCCAGAGGCATTCATATAGAGTCATATCTTGTTCTAGCTTTGAGTTGTAAATCCATAAAAGTGTGATGATCTTCATTATTAGAGCATTGTCCTAGTGAGGAAAGGATGATGAAGGCTATGATTCCCCCACAAGTCGGGATGAGACTTCGGACTTTACAAAAAGAAAAAAAGAGAAAGGCCAAAAAGAAAAATAGAAGGCCAAAGAAAAAGAAAAAAAAGAAAAAAAAATGAAAAGAAAAAAATGAGAGAAAAAGAGAGAAGGGACAATGCTACTATCTCTTTTTTCCACACTTGTGCTTCAAAATAGCACCATGATCTTCATGTTAGAGTGTCTCATATGTTGTCACTTTCATATACGAGTGGGAATTTTTCATTATAGAACTTGGCTTGTATATTCCAATGATGGGCTTCCTCAAAAGTGCCCTAGGTCTTCGTGAGCAAGCAAGTTGGATGCACCCCACTTAGTTTCTTTTGTTGAGCTTTCATATATTTATAGCTCTAGTGCATCCGTTGCATGGCAATCCCTACTCACTCACATTGATATCTATTAATGGGCATCTCCATAGCCCATTGATATGCCTCGTTGATGTGAGACTATCTTCTCTTTTTTTTGTCTTCTCCACAACCACCATTCTATTCCACATATAGTGCTATGTCCATGGCTCACGCTCATGTATTGCGTGAAAGTTGAAAAAGTTTGAGATTATTAAAGTATGTAACAATTGCTTGGGTTGTCATCGGGGTTGTGCATGATTAAATACTTTGTGTGATGAAGATAGAGCAACAACCAGACTATATGATTTTGTAGGGATAACTTTCTTTAGCCATGTTATTTTGAGAAGACATGATTACTTTCATTAGTATGCTTGAAGTATTACTATTTCTTATGTCAATATGAACTTTTATTTTGAATCATTTGGATCTGAACATTCATGCCACACTAAAGAAAATTACATTGAGAATTATGCTAGGTAGCATTCCACATCAAAAATTTCTTTTTTATCATTTACCTACTCGAGGACGAGTAGGAATTAAGCTTGGGGATGCTTGATACGTCTCCAATGTATCTATAATTTTTTATTGTTCCATGCTATTATGTTACCCCTTTTGGATGTTTATGGGCTTTATTTTACACATTTATATCATTTTTGGGACTAACCTACTAACCGGAGGCCCAGCCCATATTGCTGTTTTTTTTGCCTATTTCAGTATTTCGAAGAAAAGGAATATCAAACGGAGGCCAAACGGAATGAAACCTTCGGGAGCGTGATTTTTGGAACGAACGTGATCCGGAGAGCTTGGAGTGGAAGTCAAGAAGCTCCCGAGCACCCCACGAGATAGGGGGCCGCGCCCCCCTGTAGGGCGCGCCCCCTGTCTCGTGGGCCATGTTGGAAATATGCCCTAGAGGCAATAATAAATTAGTTATTATTATATTTCCTTTTTCATGATAATCGTTTATTATCCATGCTATAATTGTATTAATAGGAAACACAGATACATGTGTGGATACATAGACAACACAATGTCCCTAGTAAGCCTCTAGTTGACTAGCTCATTGATCAATAGATGGTTACGGTTTCCTAACCATGGGCATTGGATGTCATTGATAACGGGATCACATCATTAGAAGAATGATGTGATGGACAAGACCCAATCCTAAGCCTAGCACAAAGATTGTAGTTCGTATGCTAAAGCTTTTCTAATGTCATGTATCATTTCCTTAGACCATGAGATTGTGCAACTCCCAGATACCGTAGGAATGCTTTGGGTGTACCAAACGTCACAACGTAACTGGGTGACTATAAAGGTGCACTACAGGTATCTCCGAAAGTGTCTGTTGGGTTGGCACGAATCGAGACTGGGATTTGTCACTCCGTGTAAACAGAGAGGTATCTCTGGGCCCACTCGGTAGGACATCATCATAATGTGCATAATGTGACCAAGGGGTTGATCACGGGATGATGTGTTACGGAACGAGTAAAGAGACTTGCTGGTAACGAGATTGAACAAGGTATCGAGATACCGACGATCGAATCTCGGGCAAGTACAATACCACTAGACAAAGGGAATTGTATACGGGATCGATTGAGTCCTTGACATCGTGGTTCATCTGATGAGATCATCGTGGAACATGTGGGAGCCAACATGGGTATCTAGATCCCGCTGTTGGTTATTGACCGGAGAACGTCTCGGTCATGTCTGCATGTCTCCCGAACCCGTAGGGTCTACACACTTAAGGTTCGGTGACGCTAGGGTTGTATGAATATGAGTATGCAGCAAACCGGATGTTGTTCGGAGTCCCGGATGAGATCCCGGACGTCACGAGGAGTTCCGGAATGGTCCGGAGGTAAAGATTTATATATAGGAAGTCTTATTTTGGTCGCCGGAAAAGTTTCGCACTTTATCAGTATTGTACCGGGAGTGCCGAAAGGGGTCCGGGGGTCCACCGGGGGGTCCACCTGCCCCGGGGGGCCACATGGGCTGTAGGGGGTGCGCCTTGGACCATATGGGCCAAGGGCACCAGCCCCAAGAGGCCCATGCGCCAAGGAGACTTGGAGAGGGGAGAGTCCAAAGAGGGGAAGGCACCTCCGAGGTGCCTTGGGGAGGATGGACTCCTCCCCCCTCTTGGCCGCACCCCTTCCTTGGAGGAAGGGGCAAGGCTGCGCCCTCCCCCTCTCTTGCGCCTATATAAAGGGAGGGGAGGGAGGGGTGGCCGCACCCATAAGCCCTGGCGCCTCCCTCCTCCCTGCAACACCTCCTCCTCCTCCCGTAGTTGCTTAGCGAAGCCCTGCTGGAGTTCTGCTGCATCCACCACCACGCCGTCGAGCTGCTGGATCTTCATCAACCTCTCCTTCCCCCTTGCTGGATCAAGAAGGAGGAGACGTCATCTGCTCCGTACGTGTGTTGAACGCGGAGGTGCTATCCGTTCGGCACTAGGTCATCGGTGATCTGAATCATGGTGAGTACGACTCCATCAACCCCGTTCTCTTGAACGCTTCCGCTTAGCGATCTACAAGGGTATATAGATGCACTCTCCTTCCCCTCGTTGCTGGTTTCTCCATAGATAGATCTTGGTGACACGTAGGAAAATTTTGAATTTCTGCTACGTTCCCCAACAGGCCCCTCGGGCGGCCACCGACGTACTTCTTCCTCCTATATATACCTACATACCCCGAAAACATCCAGGGGCACCACAAAACACAATTTCCACCGCCGTAACCTTCTATATTCGTGAGATCCCATCTTGGAGCCTTCGCCGGCACTCTGCCAGAGGGGGAATCAACCACGGAGGGCTTCTACATCAACATCCTTGCCCCTCCGATGAGTTGTGAGTATTTTACCACAGACCTACGGGTCCATAGTTATTAGCTAGATGGCTTCTTCTCTCTTTTTGGATCTCAATACAATGTTCTCCCCCTCTCTTGTGGAGATCTATTCAATGTAAACTCTTTTTGCGGTGCGTTTTTCGAGATTCGATGAATTGTGGGTTTATGATCAAGTTTATCTATGAATAATATTTGAATCTTCTCTGAATTATTTTATGTATGATTGAGTAATCTTTGCAAGTCTCTTCGAATTATCAGTTTGGTTCGGCCTACTACATTGGTCTTTCTTCCCATGGGAGAAGTGCTTAGCTTTGGGTTCAATCTTGCGGTGTCCTTACCTAGTGACAGAAAGGGTTGCAAGGCACGTATTGTATTGTTTCCATCGAGGATAACAAGATGGGGTTTATATCATATTGCTTGAGTTTATCCCTCTACATCATGTCATGTTGCTTAATGCGTTACTCTGTTCTTATGAACTTAATACTCTAGATGCAGGAAGGAGTCGGTCGATGTGTGGAGTAATAGTAGTAGATCCATGCAGGAGTCGGTCTACTTGTTATAGACGTGATGCCTATATACATGATCATGCCTAGATAATCTCATAACTATGCGCTTTTCTATCAATTGCTCGACAGTAATTTATTCACCCACCGTAATACTTATGCTATCTTGAGAGAAGACACTAGTGAAACCTATGGCCCCCGGGTCTTTCTCTTATCATATTTGCTTTCAATCTTCCTTCATTTGCATCTTTACTTTTTGCATCTATATTAGAAAATACCAAAAATATATTTATCTTATCATGCTATCTTTATTAGATCTCACTTTCGCAAGTGGCCGTGAAGGGATTGACAACCCCTTTATTGCGTTGGTTGCGAGTTCTCAGTTTGTTTGTGTATGTGCGTGGGACTTTTAAGGAGCCTCCTACTGGATTGATACCTTGGTTCTCAAAACTGAGGGAAATACTTACGCTACACTTGCTGCATCACCCTCTCCTCTTCGAGGAAAACCAACACAAGCTCAAGACATAGCATCGCCGCCCCCCGAGGACGCTCAGTCGAAGAGCACGCCGCCGGACGAGGTTGCGTTCGCCCCCCAACTTTGGATTGGTTTTGGGGCCAGTACAATCTTTGTGTGTGGAAGTCGCTGCCGCTGGCTGAGAAAGCCAGGAAAGTGGCGTTCAAGAAGGAGATGGCGGAGGAGGAAGCCAGGTACCAGGCCACCTGTGAAGCCCATGATGTCGCCTGGAAAAAGGAGGCGTTGGAGCTTTGGGGGCAGGGCATCGTCGTGTGAAGGAGGTGTACGAAGAGGGGTACTTCACGAGGAAGGTCAAAGGCGCTAGGTGCCTCATCGTTGCATGGAGGTGGGCCGATAAGCTCCAGCGTGCCACCGACGAGGAGCTCCGGTGTGTGCCCAAAGAAATGGCAAGATCGTTCGCAATGTCCGCTAGCAAGAGGCAGATTGATATGTCAAGCGCTGCGAGGCGGAGGAGGCAGAGTACTGCCTCCGCGTTGGGAAGACGCCGCACACTAGGGAGCTGCTGGCGAGGGGCAGCTGGAATACTTCCCCTAGGAGGGATTATTAGTTTCCGTATTGTTTGTTTTCAATTTTATGCATTTTACCTAGTAGTTAAGTATCATCATGTATATGTGATGATATTATATATATTCTGTGATGAACTAATGAACAATATATATATACACACACACATTGAAACAGAGCAATATTATGATTGATGTGAATACATAGCGATCCACATCGAAACGACTCAACAAAATAAACCGCGTTCATGAGACCATGATTGGCATCCCTTGCCTACGGTAGCTCTTGGCTCTGCCTGAACTCATGCAGGCGTTCATCCAAGCGGTCGACACGATCACGGTACATCTGGAGCGCGATCTCGAGCTCTAAGTTGGCTATTTCATCGGAGATCACCAGCTCGAGGATGCGATGGCCATGTTACTCTACTGCACCCAGGTGGACACCTGGGCCAAGGAGACAGTCGAGCCTAGCGACCAAAGCGTTGGCATCCCACGGACAAGGCGAACGACGCGACCCATGCAAACAGCGCAGTGGGCGTCCGGTGCAAGTAGGGCGCGGCCGACCTCTAGTGCAAGTACGGCGCAGGGGGGCTCTGCCAACTCCTGGCAAGGAATGGGGGTACTGACGGGATGTGTACCCAGCTGTGACGCCCTGTCGACAGCAGGCAAGCGCAAATGGATCCGCTTTTGCTGTGCGGCGCACTGCGCCTCTTGCTCTGCGGCGCTCCAATGGTCTCGCTGTGCGGCGAGCCATAGCCTATCGGCGCGGATGCGCCTAGCTTGCTCTGCAGCGCGCCATCGATCATGTTGTGTGGCGAGCTACAACCTCTCGGCACTGACATGCCTATCTTGATCCGCGGTGCTGAAGCACCATGCGCCAAGGGTCTGCCCAACCCTGGCGGTGACGCGCATCATGACATCGTCCATCGCGTTGCCGAGCAGCGCCTCGACCTCGACGGGACGTGGCGCCTTCTCATTTTCCTTATCGAGGAGGTTGATGGCAGAGGCGGCGCTTTGGTGGGTTGGCATGCTTGGAAAAGGTGGATGTTCTATAGGCTGCGCTTGCTCCATGCATCGTGCGCCGCCTAGGTTTATGCGCAATATTGTTGGGTGGCTGGAAACCGGTGAGGAAATGGCGGTAAACGGTGGCGTGTTCATAAAACGCCATCAGTTAATGGAAACTTAGCATAGAAGGAACATCGAGCTAGCACAAGAAGTAGATGATGATCATATGATCGTTTATCCTAGTTAATTATGCATGTAATAGTTTACTTTGGTGTGTGGAAATGTCATGTGTGTACTAGCCACCTATGTAATTGGATGTTTGCCGCATATTACACACAACTTGTTTATGTGAAACGTTTCTGTTCTCTTGGCTCAACACAAACAGTTTATCGCAATGAACCGTATGTCGTATATCGCAAACACCTTGATCTGGCTGACCATTTCTTTTGTGTTGCCTAATCATAAACAGTTCATCCGAGTGAATTGTATGTCGTATATCACACACACCTTGATCTAGCTACCCGTTTCTATTGTTCTGCCTCATCACAAACAGTTCATCTGAGTGAGCTATATGCCATATATCACACACGCCTTCATCTGGCTGCCTGTTTCTTTTGTTCCGCCTCATCACAAACAGTTAATTGAACTAAACCGTATGCCCCGCATCGCACACGCAACTAAAATCTGAACCGTGTTTGATGTATCCTTCATCGCAAATGTTTTGCATCTTTTTTGATGGTTTTTACATCATCGTTTGCGATTAATGCCTCGCACATAGTTTCGTCAAAGGGTCTCTAATCGTAGTGTCGCGTTAGCAGCATCCTGCAGTAGTGTCAATACTCAGGCATACTAACAAAAAATCATGCCTTTCAGAATAACAATGCTAAAAAACGCTATCCCTACAAAATCATATAACCTTGTCATGCTCCACCTTCTTAACACAATATATAAATCATGTACTACCCCGGTGTCAGCCAAGCAATGGATTCATACTTTTTAACGCACTTCAACTTTTTCAATACCCACGCAATAGCACTATGTGATAGAGGCAAAGGTGTCCCGTCTTTCAATTAGATGGTGGATATTGTTTTTTGGCGGAGTAGACTTAGATGATCCGACTATGAGCGTGTGAGGACGTCATGCCTTAGCAATTGCTAAACCAATTCCGAGAGGTTATTGACCACGTCGGAGCAAGATTAACCTGACCACGAAGGCCTATTTCTTGCAAGCAACTAAAGAACAAGCGAGAAACTGAAATTGCAATCTGGATATTGCGAATAAAAGAGGAAAACTTTATTGATCAAGTGGGGTTCTGTGGCGTCTTGGTCTGGTCGTTGAACACAAACAAAGTATGCAAAGTTGCAGCTATGGCGAACTTTTAATCTAAACAAAACCCAAAGTCTAAACCATGCCCTAAGGGCAGAGGGGGAATTTCGTGGGCCTTGGAGGAGGGGTTCGAAACCAACCCTAACTCTCGTTTCCCCACACCTACGGACTCTAAAAACAACCAATACTTGAGTACTTCAAAATTACATGGGCTTGGCCCAATAATAAGGTGACACAACACCTAGAATAGCCTCTGGACGAAACTTATGAAGTGACATCATGTATATTTCACCCACGGCTTCATGCACTCATTATGGTGGCTTCAAAGTCCTAAAATCATCACTAGTAACTCCGTTCGTGTTCCCCTTGCGCATGCCTTCATCTCCATGCTTGGTCTTGCTCCAATAACCATCCTTCTTGTCCAAGCTAGGCCCTTCATTTGAAAGCTAGACAAAGGTATCTAATTTAGGCAACATCATATTCTCAAGAACATTAGAATCATTACCAAGAAACGAAAGTACCCGGTAATTTAGTTGGATTACGCGAGCACTAGTAATTGGTCCATTATGTATATCAACAGGGTTTGTGGGTGTAAGAGTGGTATTGATGTACTCATCAGCCTCCCCTTCTTGAAATGAAGTCGTCCTCGACGGAAGCTCATCTTCCTCACCCAAATAAGGCTTCAAATCTGTAATGCTAAAAGTGGGACAAGCCCCAAAATCTACAGGCATCTCAAGTTTATATGCATTATCATTTATTTTCTCTAGCACCTTAAAAGGAAAATCGACACATGGCATTAGCTTTGATTTGCGCAAATTAGGAAATCCGTCCTTACATAAATGTAACCAAACACGATCTCTAGGTGTGAACACAACATGTTTTCTACCCTTATCTCTGGCAAGTTTACATTTAGCATTCATACACTCAATGTTCTCCTTAGTTAACTCATGGAATTTTAAGATCAATTTAGCACGTCATAGAAGAGGCAACAAATCAATAGGTGCACGAGGTAGGAAACCATATACAATTTCAAAAGGGCACATCTTAGTAGTAGAATGCAGCGAACGATTGTAAGAAAATTCAATATGTGGCAAGCATTCTTCCCACATTTTTTTGTTATTCTTCAAAACATCCCTAAGCATAGTAGACAATGTTCTATCGACTACTTCAATTTGGGGGTGACAAGTAGTACTAAGAAGCAATTTAGTCCCTAACTTAGCCCATAAACATCTCCAAAAGTCGCTAAGAAATTTAGTATCACGATTTGAAACAATAGTATTTGGCGCACCATGCAAGCGAATAATTTCATGAAAGAACAAATCAGCAACATTAGCAGCATCATCGCTTTTATGACATGGTATAAAGTGTGCCATTTTCGAGAATCTATCCACGACAACAAATATGCATAGATATATCCTCCCCTTCTTTATTCGAGGTTAACCCCAAACAAAGTCCATAGATATATCCTCCCATGGAACACTAGGTATTGGCAAAGGCATATATAAACCATGAGGATTGAGTCGTGACTTAGCTTTTTGACATGTAGTGCAGCGAGCAACAAAGCGCTCAACATCCCGTCTCATCTTTGGCCAAAAGAAATGTGTAGCAAGTACATCCTCCATCTTCGTCCCGCCAAAGTGTCCCATTAATCCTCCTCCATGCGCCTCATACAACAACAAAAAAGACAAACAAAGCTAGCTGGTATGCATAGCTTGTTATCACGAAACACAAAACCATCCTTAACAACAAACTTATTCCATGTTCTTCCTTCTCTACAATTCTGCATTACATCTCTAAAATCAGCATCATGGACATATTGATCTTTGATGGCCTCCAAACCAAATATTTTAAAGTCAAGTTGTGAAAGCATAGTATAGCGACGAGACAAAGCATCAACAATAACATTTTATTTACCCTTCTTGTGTTTAATAACGTAAGGGAAGTCTCAATAAATTCAACCCATTTAGCATGTCTACAATTCAGTTTTGCTCACTTTTAATATGTTTCAAAGATTCATGATCATAATGTATAACAAATTCTTTGGGCCATAAATATTATTGCTATGTTTCTAAAGTCCGAGCAAGAGCATATAATTCTTTATCATAAGTAAAATAATTCAGACCAAGCCCACTCAATTTTTCAGAAAAGTATGCAACATGTTTGCCATCTTGTAATAACACACCTCCTAATCCAATTCCACCAGCATAACATTCAAGCTCAAAAGTCTTATTAAAATCAGGAAGTTGGAGTAAAGGAGCATGTGTCAACTTATCTTTCAATACCGTGAAGGTTTCTTCCTATGTAGTACCCCAAACAAAAGGCACATCCTTCTTTGTGAGCTCAATGTTGCTGAAATCTCGCACAAAACGCCTATAGAAACCAGAGAGGCCAAGGAAACTCCTCACTTGTGTGACCGTTTTGGGCTGCGGCCAACTCTCCATAGCTTCAATCTTGGCTTTATCGACTTCAATTATGTGTGGAGTAACAACATAGCCAAGAAAATATACTCGGACGATGCAAAAGGTGCACTTCCCAAGGTTACCAAACAAACATACATCGCGTAGAGCAATAAAAACAACACATAAATGTTCCAATTGTTCGTCCAAAGATCTGTTATAAATGAGTATATCATCAAAGTAAACTGCCACAAATAGACCAATGAAATCACGTAAAACTTTGTTCATTAATCTCATGAAAGTACTAGGTGCATTAGTTAAATCAAAAGGCATGACTAACCACTCATATAATCCAAACTTAGTTTTAAATGCTGTTTTCCATTCATCTCCTAATTTCATATGAATTTGATGGTATCCACTATGCAAATCAACTTTGGATAATATTCTAGAGCCACTCAATTAATCAACCATATCATCTAGCCTAGGAATAGGATGACGATAACGAATACTAATATTATTAATGCCTCTACAATCAACACATATACACGATGTACCATCCTTTTTTGGCACTAGTATAATAGGAATAACACAAGGACTAAGAGATTTGCATATATAACCTTTGTCGAGCAGCTCCTATACTTGGCGCATAATCTCCTTCGTCTCCTCTGGATTGATACTGTATGGCACACGGTTTGGCAGCGAAGCACCGGGAATTAAGTCCATCTGATGCTCAATCCCTCGAATAGGTGGTAATCCTGGTGGCACATCTTGTGGAAAGACGTCAGCAAACTCCTGCAAAATGTTAGTGGCAGCAGGAGGCAAAGAGGAAGGCACGTCATCGAGTGAAAATAATGCCTCTTTGCACACAAAAGCATAGTAAACAGATTTGCTGAAATCTAGATCATCAATATCAGATTTGGTGGCAAGTAAACATGCACTTTTCAATTTAGTTTTAGAAGCAACACTAGATGGTTTACTATTATGCTTCATTTGTTGCTCAAATTCTTTTGCCACAATATGATTTTCACTCTTATTTTTCTCCTGTTTTGCTTTATTAGCTCTATTAATATCATCTTTCAAAATGGAATCAAGAGACACAAGAAGCAAAGTAATATGGTTATCCTTATGAACAAGAGTATACTGATTGTTTCTACCATGGTGTACAAAATTTTAATCAAATTTCCATGGTCTAACAAGTAATAAGGAACAAGCTTGCATGGGTACCACATCACAATCAACATAATCAGCATATGTAGCTACACTAAAATGCACACGAACAGTACATGTTACCTTAACCTTGCTGCTGTTGTTGAAACATTGAATGTAGTAAGGATGCAGATGTGGTCTTGTGGTGAGAGATAACTTGTGACGCCCCGGTTCAATCGTACACTAATCATGCACGCAAATGTGTACGATCAAGATCAGGGACTCACGGGAAGATATCACAACACAACTCTAAAACATAAATAAGTCATACAAGCATCATAATACAAGCCAGGGGCCTCGAGGGCTCGAATACAAGTGCTCGATCCTAGACGAGTCAGCGGAAGCAACAATATCTGAGTACAAACATAAGTTAAACAAGTTTGCCTTAAGAAGGCTAGCACAAACTGGGATACAGATCGAAAGAGGCGCAGGCCTCCTACCTGGGATCCTCGTAACTACTCCTGGTCATCGTCAGCGGGCTGCACGTACTAGTAGGCACCTCCGATGTAGTAGGGGTCGTCGTCGACGGTAGCGTCTGGCTCCTGGACTCCAGCATCTGGTTGCGACAACCAGAAAGAAAGGAAAGGGGGAAAAAGGAGGAGAAAGCAACCGTGAGTACTCATCCAAAGTACTCGCAAGCAAGGAACTACACTACATATGCATGGGTATATGTGTAAGGAGGCCATATCAGTGGACTGAACTGCAGAATGCCAGAATAAGAGGGGGATAGCTAGTCCTATCGAAGACTATGGTTCTGGCAGCCTCCGTCTTGCAGCATGTAGAAGAGAGTAGATTGAAGTCCTCCAAGTAGCATCTCCATGTAGCATCTCCAGTAGCATCGCATAGCATAATCCTACCCGGCGATCCTCCCCTCGTCGCCCTATGGAAAAGCGATCACCGGGTTGTCTGTGGAACTTGGAAGGGTGTGTTTTATTAAGTATCCGGTTCTAGTTGTCATAAGGTCAAGGTACAACTCCAAGTCGTCCTGTTACCGAAGATCACGGCTATTCGAATAGATTAACTTCCCTGCAGGGGTGCACCACATAACCCAACACGCTCGATCCCATTTGGCCGGACACACTTTCCTGGGTCATGCTCGGCCTCGGAAGATCAACACGTCGCAGCCCCACCTAGGCACAACAGAGATGTCAGCCCGCCGGTCTAAATCCTATGCGCGCAGGGGTCTGGGCCCATTGCCCATTGCACACCTGCATGTCGCGAGGGCGGCCGGAAGCAGACCTAGCAACCTCCATTACAAAGGAAGTCACGTTACGCGGTCCAATCCGGCGCGCGCCGCTCCATCGCTGACGTCAAGAAGGCTTCGGCTGATACCACGACGTTGAGTGCCCATAACTGTTCCCGCGTAGTTGGTTAGTGCATATAGGCCAGTAGCCAGACTCAGATCAAATACCAAGATCTCATTAAGCATGTTAAGTATCCGCGAACGCCGAACAGGGCCAGGCCCACCTGTCTCCTAGGTGGTCTCAACCTGCCCTGTCGCTCCGCCACAAAGTAACAGTCGGGGGCCGTCGGGAACCCAGGCCCACCTCTACCTGGATGGAGCCACCTGTCCTTTCAGCCCCCTCATCAGAATCACTTGCGGGTACTCATCGAGCTGACCCGACTTTAGTCACCATCTATATAGTATGTATGTATGTATAGTATATACCCGTGATCACCTCCCGAGTGATCACGGCCCAATAGTATAGCAAGGCAGACTGACAAGAATGTAGGGCCAATGATGATAAACTGGCATCCTATACTAAGTATTTAGGATTGCAGGTAAGGTATCAATGACTGTAGCAACAATGTCAGGCTATGCATCAGAATAGGATTAACGGAAAGCAGTAACATGCTACACTACTCTAATGCAAGCAGTATAGAGGAGAATAGGCGATATCTGGTGATCAAGGGGGGCGGGGGCTTGCCTGGTTGCTCTGGCAAGAGAGAGGGTCGTCAATACCGTAGTCGTACTGAGTAGCAGCGCCGTCGGTCTCGGTGTCTAGCGAGAGAAGAGGGGGGAAGAAACAATGAATACCATGCAAACAGATGCGTAACGATGCATGTCAAAGCAAAGCGTGATGCTAGGCGTGCCCTAATGCGGTATGAGGTTATACCGGTGAAGGGGGGAAACAACCGGGAAAGTATCCCCGATGTTTCGCGTTTTCGGGCAGAGGAGCCAGAGGGGGAAAGTTACGAGTTTGATAAGTTAGGAGTGTGTGGCGGACGAACGGGTTGCGTATCCGGGTTCGTCTCGTCGTTTTGAGCAAGTTTCATGTAGAAAGTATTTTCATCTGAGCTACGGTTTATTTTATATGATTTTCTATAGTTTTAAATCATTTCAGAATTTATTTAATTAATTTAAACTAACATTATCCAGAATAGTGTTTGCTGACGTCAGCATGACATCAGCATGACGTCAGCAGTCAACAGGGGGTTGACTGGGTCAAACTGACGCGTGGGTCCCGACTGTCATTGACTGATTAGTTAACTAACAGTTAATTAGGTTAATTAGTGCTTAGATTAATCTAATTATGATTAATTAAATTAATTAGTTAATTACATTTATTTTTATTTTTATTCTTTTTTTATCTTCTTTTAATAACGTTTCAGGGGGTGGGAGGCCCGTCATTGGCCCCAGGGGGCCTTAGCGGGCGCCGGCGCTAGCGGGCAGCGGGTGTGGTGCCCGTGTCCGAGGCCGTAGCCTGGCCGGGCAACGGGGAGAGCTGGCACGAGCTCCAGCGGCCAGGGGCCGCGATGGCGCTGGCTGGGACAGGTGGCGGGCCGGAGGGGAGGTGGCTAGGGGAAGAGGGCACGGGGGAGGGGAGCTCGCGTCCATGGTGGATGGCGGGGGAAAGCAGAGAGGCTCCGGCCAGGAGCGGCGATGCGTGCGGTGGCGCACGGGGCCGGAGAGGCGTCGAGGCGTGGCCCGTGACGCACACGGGGGAGGTCGGGGCGCGAACCGAGCACAGGACGTGCACGTGGGTGGCGGGACGATCAGGGGCGCCACGGAGCGAGCTCCGAGCATAGTTGCGGGCGGTGTGAGCGTGCGCGTGAGGGAAAGAGGAGGGGAGGCCAGGGCCTCACTGCGGTTTGTAGGGACGGGGCGGCGGGGCTCGTGGAGGGGGCCGGGGACGACGGCGACGTAGGAGAAGCAGGCCGTCGGGGACGTCCGGCGAGGTCGTCCTCCAGGGGATGGCGATGCGGCGTCAACGAGGTGGAGTCGGGGACGGCGAGCAGCATCGGGGCGCGTCGGGGAGGAGGCGGGGCGGTGAGGCGGTGGAGGGGGCGGCATCGGGGCAGTTGGAGTGCGGCGACGGGGTGGGACGCCGGCGTCGGGGCGCGGTCGTCGGCCCGATCCCGATCCAGAACTGGATCGGGGGGAGGGGGAGAGAGCGAGTGGGGTTCGGGTGAGTGGGGACGTGGGCTAGGGTTCGGTCGCCCAGGGGGTTATGGGGGAGTGTGGGGGGCGGCCTCGGCAGGCTTGGCTAGCAGCTGGGCCGGCTGGCCTAGTGGGGGGGTTCTCTTTCTTTTTTGCTAGTTTTTTTTATTCTTTTCTATTTTATTTTAGTTGCACTTTATTTTTGGTTTAGTAAAATATGAAAATAGCTCCAAAGATAGTGTGTCAAAATAATCCAGTGTTCTAAGAAGTTTTAGCTCAGAATAAAAATAGTTTAGTATTTGGTAAAATATATTAGGAGTATAACTAATTGTTTTGATGTTGTTTTACTTACTATAGTGCATTTAAATACTTTACAAAAGTGTGGTTTCTTCACCAATATTTAATATGGATTATTTGGCTCACTCCGAACATTTTAGTTTTAATATTTGAGAACTTTTATTGTTTGCCTGATTTTGAATTTGAATTCGAACCGTTTTTGAACTAACGCGAGATTAGCAAAAGTAATCGAGGTGACGTGGCATCATTAGTAGAGGTTCACTGTAGCCTAATTATCCGGGCGTCACAATTCTCCTCCACTACAAGAAATCTCGTCCCGAGATTTAAGCGGTTGAGTAAGGGGGAAGGTGTTTGTAGCTAAAAACCTAACGAGTCTTCTCGGTCTTGGCTGCCCTTTCGAAGAGGTTGATCCCTTTTGTTGATGTATTCATTTCTCTGCTTCAAGTCACCATGATCAATTTGTCATCCTTTCTTCTGGATCTCCATCGTCCTACGAACGCGACCAAGGGGAAAAACTCCGGAAGAATGCATCTCCACAAAGTTGGGCATCTGACGGTGAACTCAATGGGAAATACACAAGGTACCCCACGAGTTGTATTTTAGTGAATTCCTTGAGTGCAATATACGATGGTACCAAAATTTCAAATGGGTAGGCAATCATTCGATGACTTAGACAAAAGCTGGAATGAGGGTTTGAACAATGAGAATAACATGGTGTCTGATTCCAGGATGAATAATGGTATAGCATTCAGCTCGCGAATCACATACGAAGCCAGGTGCAAATGATACATTAGAATCCGGGTTATAAAGAAGAGTCAGGTTTCGATCCAGGGACCTGTGGGTTATGGGCCCACCATGTGGGTTGAAAGTAGGAAGGGTGGTGAGACCTTGCACAATCATGTAAGTAAGGCATGTCAGAGGATAGCCCGTCAGTTATGTCGGCAACAACATCGGTACCAAGGGCGAGGGACGAAGAGAACCAATCCCTGCTCGTTGAACGAGGCAGACCAATAGGCAAAGTTCTTATCCGTCGGTGGTTACCGAAATGTTTTCAACAATAGTAACAGGGTCTTACTGACAGAGTTGTACGTCGAGGTGTTTACATAAGCAGGAGAATATCACTACTTAGATCATATAGATCACAAGCAACATTAATCCAACCAATGGAGAGGAAAATATGACTATCAGATTAAACAGATCAATGGAAAGGAAAATTGTGATTACACACGATTATTAGGAGTATATCCTTCCCATGTACAAGGAGAACATGGCATACAAGGTAGGATAGTAAGTACCCAACCATTCAGATAAAGAGGCAAGGATTACTCAAGATGTTACCCATTCAACGGTGTTTGGATAACTGACTAAGAAACATTTAGCATCGCACCTCCAATGTTCTTGTTGAAGAGCGGGGTATCATAGTCATGCTTCGAGGTAGCAATGATATGGTGTTTTAATAAAGGGACAGGCTTTGGATACACAATTGATCCATCAGGAGCAACTTATAAAATAAGTCTTACAATTTCCTCCAGGAAGAATGGTTATCTTGCAAAAGAAATTATAATGATAGGTCCTCCAGCCAGGGGGGGGGGGCTAGGCATGACATCATGTTACCGGGTCATCAAAGGATCAACATCATAACTCTTGGAAAGTTGTCCCAACCATCATATCTGACCGAGATTCAAATCCAATTGGTGTCATGATACCTGAGACTCAAGATGTCCGAGAAGAAAAGGTGCAACACAAATCGGTGAAATGACATTGCAAGATTCTCGAGAAATAAACTATATGAGCGGGTTCCTGAAACAATAGTTCATCATTAAGCCAATGAGGGGATGAGGAGGGGGCTGATGGGCTCAGCTACAATTCATCAAGGATTCCAAGCGGATGGATTTCCAAAATTAGGTGAACAAGGAGATAACATTTGTCTGATCAAATGATATAATGATGTATGCTCGAAGAAAACATACACAATTAAACATTGGTTGAGAAGTGCACCCGAAAATCTAGACTAGGTAGCACGATCAATGTTTGAATGATGATTCAATTACCAACGGTCTAAGAGCGAACTGTTGATCGTTAACTTCAAAGCAATAGGGTTGCTAGAAGTACAAAACTCAAACAACAATGTTAGCATATTGGTATCCTGGTTAAAAACAACACGGGGACCAAGGAAGAATGGTGATGGGAGAAGTATCACCATATCGAGAATTTCTAAGAGGTGGAGCAATCCCCACAACATTCTCGACAGAAAAGACAGTATTACTTCAAGGTAGAACATAATACAAGCTGGAAGGCATGTTGTATCCATAACATAAACAAGTTTGTGATAAAAGGAAGGTAAGGACGTTGTCGATGGTAACTCAAATTACCAAGGGACAAGGATGGCACTTATAATCATTAATTCGATTGATATCTTCGAAGGAGTCTAAATGTTGATGATGATCACGAAAAATTTTGTCGAGAGGCTACACGAAGAAGCAATCGAACAATGACTGCGTCGAGCAAAGGACTGATGCAACGGAAGATTATTGGAACCACAGATATGGTAGAAACTCGGAATCAAGTATGTTGTTCGAGGTAAAACGTTAAGACGGGGAATTCGACGTAAACTTAGCTCATCGTCGAAAGCTGTGCTCCGGGAGTAAGGAACATGTAGCATAGTTAAAATCGACATGATAACGATATAGCCGAACAAGCCAGGAATGACATGGTCGAGTACAAACTCGTGAGTACAGGAGATTTCTAAGAATTGTTTAATCATGGTGCGAAGCCGGTTTAGTTATCGGTGTCCTCGAGTGACTAACAACTCGGAACCGGGAAACATTGGAATCGATGAGGAGTAATACATGGTGAAGGCTCATAATAAGCAACATGGTTCGGTGATATCATCAAGATACCAGAGGGTATTACTCGGAGGTAGAGCAAAATAGAGGGTTGACAAGTGTATTGATCTGCAAAAGACAAGTACTTTAACTTGTCCGGGAGAAGGAATCAAGGAATATCAATATGGCCGAAACCATAGTTGCAAGGGATCCAATTCAAAGACACTGAAAGAATTATTCAACTGATTAAAAGTTTTGCAAGAAGCTTCCATGATAAGTTCCACATCAGGTCCATGGGCATGAACACTAAGTTCAAGGTCGACTCCCACTTCTTCAATGCATAACCTTCCATTCACTTCTCATGTTTCAAAAATGACATTAGTTGTTGAAAGTTTTACCTGGTGCAATACCAGATGAGTATGACCCGTGAAATCTTATGGGTTCAAACTGAATAGGGAAGGCGTTGGTTCAACCCATCGGGGCATCTTAGGAACATATACCACAAACTAAAAGAGTAAATAACACAAGCTCGAAGGTAGAGAATTGTTCAAAAGCAGATGATACAATTTACCAAAAGCATTATATACCCATGGAAAGGCTCTCAAGGTTATTCAATATGAAGGACACTGTCGGATAAAATCCAACAAAGGAACCGATGGTCCACAAGGGATCTGATGTGAGCATCGGTACTCAACCAGAGGACAAAGAATGCACGGGCATTATATTATAGAACATCTGAATAATTTGATGCTTAGATAACAAAGGAATTATGATTTCCAAAACAAAGGATCAAAAGCAGTCGCTTTGATTAAGGATGGATAAGTTGGATAGACCAGAGGCACAATTGACGACAAATAGTTTGGTCAAGAACCAGCTCATGTTCAAAATGATGTCTGAGCCGGAAAGATAATTTAGAAGGGTTGATAGATGATTGTGTGCATTCGCACACATGTTGAATCAATAGGATCAAAATGACGGTGTCAAAAGATACTAGTGAATATTGCCAGATATATGGGAAGCATCCATAATGCTAGTAGACAAGTATTTGCAGAGCAATAAAGCTGCTAAGGATTTTTGGAGGATTGAATAGTATTTCAAAGACTTTTGTGTAACACCTGAACAACTGGGGATGAGCAGATACTCGGAAAGTGCGAGAAATTATTCTTAGGGGTATTCAGGTGGCAAAGAACTGCAAGGCAGTGACACAAACGGTTCTCGGAACAATAGAGAGAATTTCAAGGTATCTTGTAGTAACAAGATCAACGAGCAATGATTATACGATGGAAAGTGTATGTAGTTATCCGTAGGGATTTATCAGTGGCAGGGAATTGCAAAAGCAACAGACACAAAGTCTCGAGAGGATATCGAAGAGTATCTTCGAAATCTTCTGGTGCAGCAGGCGGTCATTGGTGACACGGGGCTCTCCGGGTGGAAGTGATCATGAGATCCTAATGTTAGAGTTAGCAAAATTCATTTAACCCGAATAGAAGAGAGATCAGAGTCCTAGAGTATAGACGAGGAGTAAAAGATCCTAATACCACCCAATGGCGATGTAGGCCCATGGGCTGCACAGCCATGTTAGTAAAACAGTTTTCATCGCCTATACTCAACTTCGGCCAAGGAGTTGGAAAGAGGGATTCCTACAGGCAGTTGGCTCTGATACCAACTTGTGACGCCCCCGATTCAATCGTACACTAATCATGCACGCAAATGTGTACGATCAAGATCAGGGACTCACGGGAAGATATCACAACACAACTCTAAAACATAAATAAGTCATACAAGCATCATAATACAAGCCAGGGGCCTCGAGGGCTCGAATACAAGTGCTCGATCCTAGATGAGTCAGCGGAAGCAACAATATCTGAGTACAAACATAAGTTAAACAAGTTTGCCTTAAGAAGGCTAGCACAAACTGGGATACAGATCGAAAGAGGCGCAGGCCTCCTGCCTGGGATCCTCCTAACTACTCCTGGTCATCGTCAGCGGGCTGCACGTAGTAGTGGGCACCTCCGGTGTAGTAGGGGTCGTCGTCGACGGTGGCGTCTGGCTCCTGGACTCCAGCATCTGGTTGCGACAACCAAAAAGAAAGGAAAGGGGGAAAAGGGGGGAGAAAGCAACCGTGAGTACTCATCCAAAGTACTCGCAAGCAAGTAACTACACTACATATGCATGGGTATATGTGTAAGGAGGCCATATCAGTGGACTGAACTGCAGAATGCCAGAATAAGAGGTGGATAGCTAGTCCTATCGAAGACTACGGTTCTGGCAGCCTCCGTCTTGCAGCATGTAGAAGAGAGTAGATTGAAGTCCTCCAAGTAGCATCTCCAAGTAGCATCTCCAGTAGCATCGCATAGCATAATCCTACCCGGCGATCCTCCCCTCGTCGCCCTGTGGAAAAGCGATCACCGGGTTGTCTGTGGAACTTGGAAGGGTGTGTTTTATTAAGTATCCGGTTCTAGTTGTCATAAGGTCAAGGTACAACTCCAAGTCGTCCTGTTACCGAAGATCACGGCTATTCGAATAGATTAACTTCCCTGCAGGGGTGCACCACATAACCCAACACGCTCGATCCCATTTGGCCGGACACACTTTCCTCGGTCATGCCCGGCCTCGGAAGATCACCACGTCGCGGCCCCACCTAGGCACAACAGAGAGGTCAGCCCACCGGTCTAAATCCTATGCGCGCAGGGGTCTGGGCCCATCGCCCATTGCACACCTGCACGTTGCGAGGGCGGCCGGAAGCAGACCTAGCAACCTCCATTACAAAGGAAGTCACGTTACGCGGTCCAATCCGGCGCGTGCCGCTCCGTCGCTGACGTCAAGAAGGCTTCGGCTGATACCACGACGTCGAGTGCCCATAACTGTTCCCGCATAGTTGGTTAGTGCGTATAGGCCAGTAGCCAGACTCAGATCAAATACCAAGATCTCGTTAAGCGTGTTAAGTATTCGCGAACGCCGAACAGGGCCAGGCCCACCTGTCTCCTAGGTGGTCTCAACCTGCCCTGTCGCTCCGCCACAAAGTAACAGTCGGGGGCCGTCGGGAACCCAGGCCCACCTCTACCGGGATGGATCCACCTGTCCTTTCAGCCCCCTCATCAGAATCACTTGCGGGTACTCATCGAGCTGACCCGACTTTAGTCACCATCTATATAGTATGTATGTATGTATAGTATATACCCGTGATCACCTCCCGAGTGATCACGGCCGAATAGTATAGCAAGGCAGACTAACAAGAATGTAGGGCCAATGATGATAAACTAGCATCCTATACTAAGTATTTAGGATTGCAGGTAAGGTATCAATGACTGTAGCAACAATGTCAGGCTATGCATCAGAATAGGATTAACAAAAAGCAGTAACATGCTACACTACTCTAATGCAAGCAGTATAGAGGAGAATAGGCGATATCTGGTGATCAAGGGGGGAGGTGCTTGCCTGGTTGCTCTGGCAAGAGAGAGGGGTCGTCAACACCGTAGTCGTACTGAGTAGCAGCGCCGTCGGTCTCGGTGTCTAGCGAGAGAAGAGGGGGGAAGAAACAATGAATACCATGCAAACAGATGTGTAACGATGCATGTCAATGCAAAGCGTGATGCTAGGCGTGCCCTAACGCGGTATGAGGTTATACCGGTGAAGGGGGGAAACAACCGGGAAAGTATCCCCGGTGTTTCGCGATTTCGGGCAGAGGAGCCGGAGGGGGAAAGTTGCGAGTTTGATATGTCAGGAGTGCGTGGCGGACGAACGAACTGCGTATCCGGGTTTGTCTCGTCGTTCTGAGCAACTTCCTTGTAGAAAGTATTTTCATCTGAGCTACGGTTTATTTTATATGATTTTCTATAGTTTTAAATCATTTTAGAATTTATTTAATTAATTTAAACTAACATTACCCAGAATAGTGTTTGCTGACGTCAGCATGACATCAGCATGACGTCAGCAGTCAACAGGGGGTTGACTGGGTCAAACTGATGCGTGGGTCCCGGCTGTCATTGACTGATTAGTTAACTAACAGTTAATTAGGTTAATTGGTGCTTAGATTAATCTAATTATGATTAATTAAATTAATTAATTAATTAATTAGTTAATTACATTTATTTTTATTTTTATTCTTTTTTATCTTTTTTATCTTTTTTTAATAACGTTTCAGGGGGTGGGAGGCCCGTCATTGGCCCCAGGGGGCCTTAGCGGGTGCCGGCGCTAGCGGGCAGCGGGTGTGGTGCCCGTGTACGAGGCCGTAGCCTGCCCGGGCGACGGGGAGAGCCGGGCACGAGCTCCGGCGGCTAGGGGCCGCGATGGCGCTGGCCGGGACAGGTGGCGGGCCGGAGGGGAGGTGGCTAGGGGAAGATGGAGCGGGGGAGGTCGATGCGGTCGCGGGTCGAGCTCGCGTCCATGGTGGATGGCGGGGGAAAGCAGAGAGGCTCCGTCTAGGAGTGGCGATGCGTGCGGTGGCGCACGGGGCCGGAGAGGCGTTGAGGCGTGGCCCGTGACGCACACGGGGGAGGTCGGGGTGCGAAATGAGCATAGGACGTGCACGTGGGTGGCGGGACGATCAAGGGCGCCGCGGAGCGAGCTCCGGGCACAGTTGCGGGCGGTGTGCTCGTGCACTTGAGGGAAAGAGGAGGGGAGGCCAGGGCCTCACCGTGGTTCGTAGGGACGGGGCAGCGGGGCTCGTGGAGGGGGTCGGGGACGACGGCGACGTAGGAGAAGCAGGCCGTCGGGGACGTCCGGCGAGGTCATTCTCCAGGGGATTGCGATGCGGCGTCAACTAGGTGGAGCCGGGGACGGCGAGCAGCGCCAGGGCGCGTCGGGGAGGAGGCGAGGCGGTGATGCGGCCGAGGGGGCGGCATCGGGGCAGTTGGAGTGCGGCGATGGGGTGGGACGCTGGCGTTTTGGCGCGGTTGTCGGCCCGATCCCGATCCAGAACTGGATCGGGGGGAGGGGGAAAGAGCGAGCGGGGTTCGAGTGAGTGCGGACGTGGGCTAGGGTTCGGTCGCCCAGGGGGTTATGGGGGAGTGTGGGGGCGGCCTGGGCAGGCCTGGCTAGCAGCTGGGCCGACTGGCCCAGTGGGGGGGGGGTCTCTTTCTTTTTTGCTAGTTTTTTTATTCTTTTCTATTTTATTTTAGTTGCACTTTATTCTTGGTTTAGTAAAATATGAAAATAGCTCCAAAGATAGTGTGTCAAAATAATCCAGTATTCTAAGAAGTTTTAGCTCAGAATAAAAATAGTTTAGTATTTGGTAAAATATATTATGTCGGTGTACTAGAGTAGGGGTACCCTAGTATCCCGAACTTGTGCACGGGCAGTTGCAGCACCCCACGGCAAGGCTTGCCGGATGACCGCCGAGGCCCTCCATGGTTCCTTTGGAGCCATTCAAGAACAAAGTATTTATGTTCAGGAGACAAGGCCCCGGCAAGAGGAGCTTGCCGGGAAGGCCAACCAAGGCATTTCAAGGAACTTGCCGCGACGCGCCGCGCGTCCCGGCAAGGCCCGGTGAGCGACAAGATTCCGGACCCGACAAGACAACAGCCGCGGCAGGCTACCACTCTGTACCCACGCTCCAGCACATCCACCAACGTGTCACACTGGGGGCCTTTCCAGGCGCGCGTGGCGAGAGGCTGTGCAGCCAGCGGTGCGCGGTGGCATGCGAAGCTGACAAGACTGCCATCGTGGCGAGCGGTGGCGCCCCTGACGGTCCCTTTTTACACTGTTTGGGCGACGCAGACGGGAATTTAATGCCTTTGTCCCCTGCCGTCAGGGTTAGGTAGGATGCACTGTGCAGGTGGTTGTACCAACCGCAACTTCTTTTCCATTTTTACCCTCGTCTGCGTTGCCACCTGTCGGTGACCCCTTGAACATATAAAAGGAGGCCCATGCGCAATGTAGAGGGGGTTCGAACCCAGAAAATCACACACGCTCGGTCTCGTTAGCAGTTAGAGTGTACTGTAGCATCCAGCGCTCCCGAGCAAGAACACAATACAATCAGACAAGCAGCAGTAGGAGTATTATCTCTCCGGAGAGCTCCGAAGCTGGGTAAACTGCTCGTGTGCTTCGCCTCGATCTGCTCTTCGTGCGACCTCTGCCCCCCGCCGAACCGAAAGGGGCCCGGTCCGCCGGCCCCATAGGTGTTCGTGGATCAGTTTCCCCGACATCTATGGCGCGCCAGGTAGGGGGCGTCGAGATTGCGTGAACCTGATCCGGCGTTCACAAGAGCTAGATCTTCATTTTCTTCATCGACATGCCACCGAAGAAGAAGACTTCGGCGGCAGCTGCTCCGTCCACGTCACTTCCACCACCGCCGGAGCAAACGGGTGGTGGAGTAGGCGCCGGCGGAAGAACGGACGTCGACAAGGAAGCTCATGATGCTGCCAGGTCCAAGGACAAGGCTGCACAGACCTCGGCGTCCGTACATGTCCCGCGCCCATCTCAGGAGGCGCAGGACCGACAGCGTCATGGTATTCGCAGTACCATACGTTCGTTGGGACAAGATCAAGCTGGTGGATCTCGGGATGCTCACGACCAGCATGCACGCCAACGTGCTGGCATGAGCGAGACACGGTCGCCTGGACGGGATGCTGCTCCTTCTAACATAGTTAGAAGTCCGAGCATAACCCGCTCCTCGCACCGTTCGCCAGTGCCGCCCACCAGTCCAGCAGAAGCTTTGGCGCGAGCTCAGCGGCTCCTGGATTACCCTCCAGCGGAAGACAAGATCGACCAATGGAGGGCCACCATTCAGAGTCTCATTGGCTTTGCCAACGGCGACACTCCGCGGCAGCCAAGTGCATCGCGGCCGCGGCAGGACTGCCAGGCACGAGCCGGTGGCGACGAAACCGGTGGGGGTGCAACCACCATCCACTCTCCACCCCGAAGGCCAAGATCGCCGACTCGTCGGATCCACCTCAACAGCGACTCCACTGCGTCATCGGATCCACGAGCTCGTCACGATCGGTGCCAAGTTCTTCACGAACGACAGCAAGAAGACGCTCGTACTCGTATCGAGCGCCGACGAAAAGCGCGACGTCAATCCGACAAGCGCGCTGGGCCCTCTGTTGACATGCATGCACCAGGGGAACCAGGCGACTTGCCGTACGCGGTAGGTTGCCCTACGTTCACTCGTGAGCTGCGGCAAGTCCAGTGGCCCAGCACAAAGAATTTTAAGCCAGATGTACCAAAGAAGTACGACTGCAAGACGCATCCGTCGGAGTTCCTCAGCATCTACACCATCGCGGTGCAAGCTGCCGGGGGACGGGACGACAAGATCCTTGCCAACTACTTCCCGTTGGTGCTCAAGCCCAATGTCAGATCCTGGGTCATGCACTTGCCGGATAACTCCATATCTTCTTGGGCCGATCTGTGCCATCAGTTTGTCGGCGCCTTTACAGGCGGCCACAAGCCTCATGGCCAAGAGAGCGATCTTCATTTGCTCGCCCAGAAGGAAGGAGAGCCCCTGCGCAAGTACATTCAGAGATTCAGCCGTGTACAGCACAACATCCCAGATGTCCACCCTGCTGCGGTAATCAGCGCGTTCCATCAGAACGTGCGAAACCGCAGGATGCGGGAGGAGATGGCGATGTGCAAGATCAGAGACGTCAGTGAGCTATATGCCCTGGCCGACAAGTGTGCACATGCTGAGGAAGGGAGGAAACTCCCCGGAGAGAACACATGAGCAGGAGGATCTGATAGTGAGGAGACTGCCCCGGCAAGGAAGAACCGGCGGCGGAACAACAGGAAGAAAAGAGGCAAAGAGGTGCTGGTCGTTGAGCAGTCCAGCAAGAAGCCCAAAGCTGGTAGCTCCGACAAGGAGGTTTCCGCAGAAGTGGCTGTCGCCGACAAGCAGGACGGCACCAACAAGCAATACTGCAAGATCCACCGCACCAAGGGCCATGATCTCCAGAGCTGCAAGAAGGTCGAGCTGCTTGTAGAACAACAAAAGGATGAATACGAGCGGCATGACAAGGAGAAGGCCCAGGAAGGTGTTGGGGGAGCCAGCAAGAAACATCCCGGCCGAGGAGGACACCGCGGCAAAGCCAAGCAGCGGCAAGGAGACAGACCTCCCCGCAGCCGCGACAAGGATGACTATGACGACGATGATGAAGATATGGATGAAGATGAGACCGATGAGCAGGAGTTCCAGAAAGCCACAGAGGTCCTGTGCGTTGACGGTGGTGCTTCTCTGCATACTTCACACCGCCAGCTCAAGCAGTGGGTGCGGGAAGTCAATGCAGCAGAACCACCCATCGAGTCACGCAAGCCTCTGAAATGGTCCAGCACGCCTATCATCTTTGATATTGAGGACCACCCTGATCGCATAACTGCGGTCGGGTGCTTGCCGATGTTGGTTTCACCAACTATCCGCAACCTCAAGGTCACTAAAATGCTAGTGGACGGCGGGGCCGGCTTGAACCTGATCTCCTCCGCGGTACTCCAGAAACTCCAGATCCCTGATAGCGAGCTCGAAGAGACCGGCACGTTCCAAGGAATCAATCCGGGAAGGAGCAAGCCGAAGGGAAAGATCACGCTGCCGGTAACATTTGGCAGCGAGCTGAACTTCAGGACTGAGAGGGTCACTTTTGACGTTGCTGATTTTCCATTGCCTTACAATGGGATACTCGGCCGTCCAGCACTTGCCAAGTTCATGGCAGCTTCTCACTATGCATACAACGTACTGAAGATGCCAGGCCCGATAAGTGTTATCTCTGTCCCTGGCGACAAGAAGGATGCTCTTATCTGCGCCGACAAGATCTACCGGGAAGCAGCAGCCGCAACAGATCGCAACTCACTTGCCGCTGAAGCTCCCGGGGGGAAGAAGAAGACCAAGTCCGGCAAGAGTTCTGATACCCACTCCGGCAAGCGCACCTCTTCGGAGTGCTGCGCTACCGTCGAGGACGCACCATCGAGCTCCACCGGCAAGTGTAAGAAGACAATGGCAGCTCCACCAGAGACCAAGAAGGTGTCCGCCAAGGAGGACGGCACTGGTGGTACCTTCACCATCAGTGCCACTCTCGACCCTAAATAGGAAAGCGCGCTCGTTGCTTTCCTGCGGGCGAACGTCGACGTGTTTGCATGGCAACCGTCTGACATCCCCGGTGTTCCCAGGAAAGTAATCGAGCACCATCTCGCCGTCTGCCCTCATGCGCGACCCGTCAAGCAGAAAGTCAGGAAATAGACATTGGAGCGCCAAGAATTCATTGCAGAAGAGATCAAGAAATTGGAAGCAGCAGGCCTTGTCAGAGGAGTGCTCCATCCTACGTGGTTGGCCAATCCTGTAGTCGTGCGCAAGGCAAACGGGAAATGGAGGCTGTGAATTGACTTTACCGATGTTAATAAAGCTTGCCCCAAAGACCCATTTCCCTTGCCGCGCATCGACCAGATTGTTGACTCCACGGCCGGATGTGACTTGCTTTCATTTCTTGATGCATACTCAGGATATCATCAGATCTTCATGGCAGAAGAGGATGAGGAGAAGACCGCATTCATTACCCCATGTGGCACATACTGTTTTGTACGGATGCCTTTCGGTTTGAAGAATGTTGGTTCAACATTTGCAAGGGTAGTCCATGATGCTTTTGAACCGCAAATGCACAGAAATGTGGAAGCCTACATGGATGACATAGTGGTCAAGAGCAAGGACAAAGCGACCCTAATTCAAGATTTAGACGAAACCTTTGCAAATCTGCGCAAGATCAACCTCAAGCTTAACCCCGAGAAGTGCGTGTTTGGAGTCCCCTCCGGCAAGCTTCTCGGGCTCTTCGTGTCTCAGCGGGGAATTGAAGCCAATCCCGACAAGATCAAAGCCATTGAGCAGATTGAAGCACCAAAGCGCGTCAAGGATGTACGAAGACTTGCCGGTTGTGTAGCTGCTCTGAGCGCGCCCTGCCATTTTTCAAAATTTTGAAAAAGGCAGGTCCAATGAAATGGACTCCGGAAGCAGAGGCTGCACTGCAGGACTTGAAGAGATACCTGTCCTCCACCCCAACACTTGTCGCACCTAAGCCACAAGAGAAGTTGCTGCTATATATAGCGGCAACCAATCAAGTGGTTAGTGCTGCGTTAGTAGTGGAGAGAGAGGCGGATGATGAGCCAGCAACCACGGCAGATGCATCCAGCGACAAGCAGAGGACTTCACCGGCAAGCTCTGGTCCCGACAAGGATGGATCTGCATAGGCGCATGAGAAGATGCAGAAGAGAATGGTGCAGCGCCGAGTTTACTTTGTCAGTTCCCTTCTGCAGGGGGCTAGGTCAAGGTACTCTGGTGTGCAGAAATTGCTTTTCAGCCTCCTCATGGCCTCGAGAAAGCTGTGCCATTACTTCCAAGCACATGAGATCACAGTTGTCACTCGCTTTCCATTGAAGAGGATACTGCAAAATCCAGAAGCAACAGGCAGGATTGTCGAGTGGGCACTAGAACTGTCAAGCTTTGGCCTCAAGTTCGAGAGCACTTCAACTATCCAAAGCAGAGCATTGGCAGAGTTCATAGCAGAGTGGACGCCAACACCAGATGAAGAAATTCCAGAGACGAGCATCCCCGTCAAGGAAGCAAGCAAAGAGTGGCTGATGTACTTTGATGGTGCCTTCTCGCTGCAAGGCGCCGGTGCTGGCGTGCTACTTGTTGCACCCACCGGAGAGCACCTCAAGTACGTAGTCCAGATGCACTTTCCCAAGGAGCAAGCAACGAACAATACTGCAGAGTATGAAGGTTTGCTTGCCGGCCTCAGGATCGCAGCAGACCTTGGGATCAAGAAGCTCATTGTCAGGGGTGACTCACAGCTTGTCGTCCGCCAAGTGAACAAGAGTTATCAGAGTGCGTTGATGGAAGCTTACGTTGATGAAGTGAGAAAGCTAGAAGAGCACTTTGACGGCCTGCAGATGGAGCATGTTCCAAGAGCTCAGAACGACATTGCCGACGGCCTGTCAAAGTGCGCCGCACTTAAGTTACCTGTGGAACCAGGGATCTTTGTGCTCAAGCTGACTCAACCATCCATAACACCATCAACTGGACAGAGCAAGAAGAGGAAGTTGTTTTCTGGTGACTATTTTCCGGCAGAGCTTCTCGAAGCCGCCGCCAGGAAGTTCCTCAAGATCAACACCAAGAGTGCTGAGGAGCAGTCTGCTCCAGCAAACCTTAGGGTTTGTTCCGTTGAAGCAGACGCTCCCGACAAGTTTTGCTCCGGCAAGCTTGCCGGGGAACATCAAGCTCCGGCAGAGCCACAAGTTCTTCCGTAGAAGCGGATGTTCCCGCAGCAGCAGATGTGCCTTTAGTCCTTGTTGTCGAGCCACAAGCTCCAGCATGGGCACATCAGATTGTCCTTTTCCTTCAGACAGGAGAACTTCCCGAAGAGCAAGAAGAAGCGGAAAGAGTAGCCCGACAGTCAAGTATGTACCAGTTTGTCGACAACACACTGTACAGAAGAAGACTCAACAGTGTGAAATTGAAGTGTATTCACCGGGAAGACGGACAAAAGCTGTTGGCAGAGATACATGGAGGCATATGTGGTCACCACATTGGCGCAAGAGCACTTGCCGGCAAAGCGTTCCGGCAAGGTTTCTTTTGGCCGACAGCCCTCCAGGATGCAACTGCACAAGTAACCAAGTGTGAAGCGTGCCAGTTCCATTCCAAGCAGATACACCAGCCAGCTCAAGCTCTCCAGACGATCCCTTTATCCTGGCCATTTTCGGTCTGGGGGCTCGATATCCTCGGCCCTTTCCCCCGAGCTGTCGGGGGCTTTGAGTACTTGTACGTTGCAATCGACAAGTTCACAAAGTGGCCAGAAGTGGAACCAGTGAGGAAGGTGACAGCACAGTCAGCAGTCAAGTTCTTCAGGTCGATTGTTTGCCATTTCGGGATCCCTAACAGGATCATCACTGACAACGGCACGCAATTTACGAGCCGCACCTTCATGCAATACATCCAGGATCTTGGCGCCAAGGTCTGCTTCGCTTCTGTTGCTCATCCGAGAAGCAACGGTCAAGCGGAGAGGGCAAATGCTGAAGTGCTGTGCGGGCTCAAGACCAAAACTTTCGACAGGCTGCGCAAGTGCCGAAGGAACTGGATTGAGGAGTTGCCGGTGGTTCTTTGGTCGATCAGGACGACGCCAAATTGAGCCACTGGCCAGGCACGTTTCACTCTAGTCTATGGAGCAGAGGCAGTTCTCCCCATAGAACTCGTATACGGGTCACCTCGAGTGCTCGCTTATGATGAGCTTGAGCAAGAGCAGCTGCGACAAGATGACGTGCTGCTCCTTGAGGAGGACCGTCTTCAGGCTGCTGTATGAGCCGCTCGATACCAGCAAGCTTTGCGCCGCTACCATAGCCGCAAAGTTAATGCCAGAAGTTTCGAGGAAGGCGACCTTGTTCTTCGGCGTGTTCAGTCCGCCAAGAATTCCAACAAGTTGACGCCGAAGTGGGAAGGCCCTTATCGGGTGAAACGACTCACTAGGCCTGGCGCTGTCCGCCTTGAGACCGAAGATGGCGTATCGGTGAGCAACTCCTGGAACATTGAGCATCTTCGTAAGTTTTACCCGTAGGGCGTGGTTGCCGGAACCCGTTCCGGCAACCACCTTTTGTACAAGTCTTGCCGATGTTGCATGTAATCCTTTGTACAAAGCCAGGCGCAGATCCCGTGCATAAGTAAAGCTCATGTGCTCCGCACATCTTGTCAATTTCATGCTTTTTTACTTTATATTTGCATGCCTTATCTGACACTTTGTGCAGCACCTACCCCCGGTAAGCAATAACGAGCTATAAGGCTCCATGCCTTTATTTTCTCTTCTTTCTTTTTCTCAAAAAGGAAAGGAAGGTTCCCTCGCACACAAGTTTGCCGGGGGGAATGAAGAAGATAATGGCGTGGACCAGGCCTCGTTCAAGGAAGTTTCACCTTACCGGGAAGCAAACGACAGAAATGCTAAGTTGCCAAAGTTTGAGCAATCAGTTTTAAATTTTTAAGTTATCTCGTCGAACAACCGTACTTTGTATGGAAAACCTGTGCATGAAGGAACCAACTCGTAGCTAGTTGCGCCCTTACTTTGTTTCGAGTCCACTCAACAATTTAAGTGAGCTGCGACTAGTTGCGACAAGGTTTCTTGTCGGAAGCAGCACCGCCAGCAGGCTGCTGACGTCCCGCACTCAGCGCTCGCGGCCCAGGTGCCTGCACCGACAAGTTCCCTAAAAGTGTAGGGTAAAAACATACAAAAGGAAGGAATCAAGTAAAAGGAATAACATAGCAAATCTCTACCCAAAATAGAGTTATATTACAAGATAGCTTGACGCGGCTCTAATAGATGTTCTCGTAACATGACCAGCAGCGACAAAGAGAAAACGGGCGGCCTAATCTACGCGATCGCCCTCAACCCTCTTGATTTCGCTCACCTTGTCCACAATGGGTGCGACAAGGGCCTTGAGCGCATCCAGATCAGCATCCGGCGGCAAGGATTTGAGGACGTTGGTGAGGTTGAGGCCTGGATTGCGGAAGGCCACCTTCACCAGCACCTTCTGAAGAACCCCCGCGCAGATCCTGCGCGACTCGTTGGCCAGCTGCTTTGGGATCTTCTCCCGGAGTCGCTGGAGGGCCGTCGCCATGCCCTTGAAGAACAGGCTGAGCTTGGCACTGGGTTGGAGGTGCTCGTCGGAGGAGTACTCGAGCTCCTCCATCCCCAGCTGCACCAGCTCCTTGTCGATGGCGGCGGCAATATTCACCAGACCCTCGGTCCAGTGCTCCACAGTCTCCCTGAAGGCGTCGTGGGCGGCAGCAGCATTCGCCAGCAACGCCTATCGGCCTTGATCTTCTCTGACAAGGCCACCTCCCGCTCCCTGGCGCCGTCCAGCATCTGAGTCAAGGTGGCCAGCTTCAACTCGAGATCCACATTGGAATCCTTGGCGGCGCTGAGCTCCTTGCTCCTCTCTGCGAGAAGGCCTTGCAGCTCACCATGAGCGGCAGCATCCTTCTCGCGTTCACGCTTGAGCGCGGCAAGCTCCTCGCCGCTCGCCCGGAGATCAGCCTCCAGCTGCGCTACCTTCGTCTCCAGCTCCTTCTTGGCGGCCTCGGCAGCTTCGGCAGCATCCCTCGCTTCCTTGACAGCCCCGCCAATTGCTTGTTCCCGCGCGGCAAGTTCCTCCTCGTGGCTGTCAAGGTTCACCTTGTGCTGAGCCAACTCTCCTTCTTGCGCAAATAAATTTTCAGCGACAAGCCGTTGCTTCTCTTCGGCTTCAGCCTTCTCGAGGAGGAAGGCTTTCCGCTCCTCGAGAAGTTGCTCCCGCTCCTCCGCCAAGGACCGGAGAGCTTCCTGCCTGAGGCCTCGGAGCTCCTCCGCGCGTTTCTCAATATCAACCCCCGCCTTCGCGACAAGCGCTTCTCGGGAGGCCAGCTTGGCTTGTCGGGCACGGTAGAGCGACGTCAGCTTCCGCAGCAGCCGCTCCTCCTCAGGCTCGTCGCTGCTGCTGCTTGGCGCGTCGACCACAGTCAGCCCAGCGGAGGCGAGCACCTCTCCGTCCAGGATTTCTCCCTCGACCGGCGCCCTGGAGTTTGACGCCCAGGGGAGCTTGATGAAGATACTGTCGCTGGCCTTCAAGTAGGCGTCGGGCTGGGGCTCTTCGTTGCCTAGCGCTGCAGCGTTGGCGGAGGGATCGGCGGTCGGCGCAGCGCCTGGCGCTCCTGCGGCCTCGGGGCCGTCAGTGCGATCGCCGGGTCCCTCGCCCGCTTCTGCGGCGGCAGCCTTGGCGGCCTCTTTGCCGGCGGGATCATCAGCACCGGCCTCTTCTTCGGTGGCGGTGGCGTCGTCATTGTCGCCGCGCATGTTCTCCTCACCGGCGGCCTCGGTTTCCATGGGCTCCGTGGCGGGTGGATCTGACGACCGAAGAGGTGAGAGAAGTCAAGCAAATATACAAGAAGAAAATCAGAAGAAGAAGATCCCAAGGGAAGTTTTCAGGCAAGAAAATTACCTGTGCTAGGATCTGCGGTCGCGGTCTCAACCGCCGGAGGATCACTGGTGCCGTCCCTTGCCGGAGAACTGTCCCTTGCCGGAGAGTTCTCCCTTGCTAGAGAGCGCTCCCTTGCCGGGGACTCCTCCCTTGGCGGCGTAGTCGAAGCAGATGGCACCTCGGGAGCAGCTTCCGGGCATTCCCGGTGAGGCTGTTCTGCTCCTACACAAATCCAACAGTCAAGATATCAGTAGAGAAAAGAGCACCCATGCGCGCCTGACGGCAGGAAGTTATAAACTTACGCTGGGGGCTGCGTTGGGGGCTACTTTGGGGAGTAGTTGCCGGGTCCATCAAGGTGGTCTCAGACACACCCCCTGCTGACACGGTGGGATCATCCTCGATGACAATCACCGGGGCCTTGGCTCTCTTCGCCGCTCTTTGGGCCAGCGTCCTGAAAAGGAATGGATTCAGATCGAAGCAAGTCAGATACAAGACGAAAGCCCACAAAGATCAAAGAACAACAAGAACGGCAAGGGATCTTACTCTTCTTCTTCCTCGTCAGAGCTGAGCGCGGAGAGATCGAAGTCCGGCTCGCCTCCGGTGCGACAAGGCGGAGGAGTAGGCTCCCTCGCCCGCTTGGCAGGAGTAGTGGCGGTGGACCGGGAAGACCCCGCTCCAGTTACCGCAGCGGCGTGAGGCGCTCCCGCGGCAACAGTGCTTGCCGCGGTAGAGCGTGTCGCACGGCTCGGCGGCTGTTGGCTCGTCTGCCGCCCCGCTGCGTCCCCAGCCTTGCGGAGACGCCTCCTTGCCGGAGCCGGGGGCTCCGCCTGCGGCAAGCTGTCTGAAGGTTCGGGCTCTTCCTCGCCGGGCTCACTCGGCTCAGCTTCAGGGCCGGCAAGATCTTCCTCGCCGGCAAACTCCTCGCGCTCAGCAAGGCTTGCCGCCTCCGCTGCCTCCGCCTCCTCCATGGTGAATCCAAATACGCCCGCGGCAGCAGCTGCTGCCGCCTCTTCCAGCCTGGTGGCGATGCGTTGCATCTCCGCATCGGTGGTGTCGCGGGTGAGGCTCTTCTGCTCGTCGATGCGGACCGGCACTTCTACCAAGTCATCGAAGAACGCCCGCACGACGTCATCCGCAGGTTCTTGCCAAGTTGGGGCGATTCCATGCGAATCGCACAATGGCATCATTGCGCGGATCCGGTCAAGCGAAGAATTGTTGCACAACAGAACAACATTCCTCGGCAACGTGAATGGATGCTGAGGATCGCGTTTGAACAGCTCCAGGAGCATCGCATCCAGCTCCAGGACGGTGAAGTTGAAGTTGAGGCCCGGGCGCAGCCTCATGATATCCGCTGAGTTCTTGAACTCCCAGGCGGGTCTCCCCCTCTCCTGCAGGGGGGCGATGCGGCGGCGAAGAAAATCTGTGCCAACTGCGCCCACAGTGAGCCCGGCAAGCCTGAGCCATAGGATCCGGGTGACGGCGATCTTCAGCCTGTCGTCTTCCGGGGCCACGTTGCTCCAATCGTTGCCGCGCACTATTGGGGCTTGGCGCAGGGCGATAAATGGCTTTGTCGGGATTGGCTTCAATTCCCCGCTGAGACATGAAGAACCCGAGAAGCTTGCCGGAGGGGACTCCAAACACGCTCTTCTCGGGGTTAAGCTTGAGGTTGATCTTGCGCAGATTTGCAAAGGTTTCGTCTAAATCTTGAATTAGGGTCGCTTTGTCCTTGCTCTTGACCACTATGTCATCCATGTAGGCTTCCACATTTCTGTGCATTTGCGGTTCAAAAGCGTCATGGACTACCCTTGCAAATGTTGAACCAGCATTCTTCAAACCGAAAGGCATCCGTACGAAACAGTATGTGCCACATGGGGTAATGAATGCGGTCTTCTCCTTATCCTCTTCTGCCATGAAGATCTGATGATATCCTGAGTATGCATCAAGAAATGAAAGCAAGTCACATCCGGCCGTGGAGTCAACAATCTGGTCGATGCGCGGCAAGGGAAATGGGTCTTTGGGGCAAGCTTTATTAACATCGGTAAAGTCAATACACAGCCTCCATTTCCCATTTGCCTTGCGCACAACTACAGGATTGGCCAACCACGTAGGATGGAGCACTCCTCTGACAAGGCCTGCTGCTTCCAATTTCTTGATCTCTTCTACAATGAATTCTTGGCGCTCCAATACCTGTTTCCTGACTTTCTGCTTGACGGGTCGCGCATGAGGGCAGACGGCGAGATGGTGCTCGATTACTTTCCTGGGAACACCGGGGATGTCAGACGGTTGCCATGCAAACACGTCGACGTTCGCCCGCAGGAACGCAATGAGCGCACTTTCCTATTTAGGGTCGAGAGTGGCACTGATGGTGAAGGTACCACCAGTGCCGTCCTCCTTGGCGGACACCTTCTTGGTCTCTGGTGGAGCTGCCATTGTCTTCTTACACTTGCCGGTGGAGCTCGATGGTGCGTCCTCGACGGTAGCGCAGCACTCCAAAGAGGTGCTCTTGCCGGAGTGGGTATCAGAACTCTTGCCGGACTTGGTCTTCTTCTTTCCTGTCGGTGTAGTAGAGTAGGGGTACCCTAGTATCCCGAACTTGTGCATGGGCAGTTGCAGCGCCCCGCGGCAAGGCTTGCTGGATGACCGCCGAGGCCCTCCATGGTTCCTTTGGAGCCATTCAAGAACAAAGTATTTAAGCTCAGGAGACAAGGCCCCGGCAAGAGGAGCTTGCCAGGAAGGCCAACCAAGGCATTTCAAGGAACTTGCCACGACGCGCCGCGCGTCCCGGCAAGGCCCGGTGAGCGACAGGCTTCCAGACCCGACAAGACAACAGCCGCGGCAAGGTGCTTGCCGCAGCAGGCTACCACTCTGTACCCACGCTCCAGCACATCCACCAACGTGTCGCTCTGGGGGCCTTTCCAGGTGCGCGTGGCGAGAGGCTGTGCAGCCAGCGGTGCGCGGTGGCATGCGAAGCTAACAAGACTGCCATCGTGGTGAGTGGTGGCGCCCCTGACGGTCCCTTTTTACACTGTTTGGGCGACGCAGACGGGCCTTTAATGCCTTTGTCCCCTGCCGTCAGGGTTAGGTAGGATGCACTGTGCAGGTGGTTGTACCAACCGCAACTTCTTTTCCATTTTTACCCTCGTCTGCGTTGCCACCTGTCGGTGACCCCTTGAACATATAAAAGGATGCCCATGCGCAATGTAGAGGGGGTTCGAACCCAGAAAATCACACACGCTCGGTCTCGTTAGCAGCTAGAGTGTACTGTAACATCCAGCGCTCCCGAGCAAGAACACAATACAATCAGACAAGCAGCAGTAGGAGTATTATCTCTCCGGAGAGCTCCGAAGCTGGGTAAACTGCTCGTGTGCTTCACCTCGATCTGCTCTTCGTGCGACCTCCGCCCCCCGCCAAACCGAAAGGGGCCCGGTCCGCCGGCCCCATAGGTGTTCGTGGATCAGTTTCCTCGACATATTAGGAGTATAACTAATTGTTTTGATGTTGTTTTACTTACTATAGTGCATTTAAATACTTTACAAAAGTGTGGTTTCTTCACCAATATTTAATATGGATTATTTGGCTCACTCCGAACATTTTAGTTTTAATATTTGAGAACTTTTATTGTTTGCCTAATTTTGAATTTGAATTCGAACCGTTTTCGAACTAACGCGAGATTAGCAAAAGTAATCGAGGTGACATGGCATCATTAGCAGAGGTTCACTGTAGTCTAATTATCCGGGCGTCACATAACTTCTCCACCATCTCCATCCTAGCCAAATTATTGCAACTCCTTTCGTCTATGATGACGTGAACAAAGCGTTCCTTCACAACTCCCTTTGCATGGAATAAATTGTCCCTCTGATTTTGCTCATCTTGCGTGACCTGTACACTCAAAACACGTTGAGCAACTAAACTTTCATACATGTCAGCATCATCAGCAGCCATGTATTGCATCTCTTGTTCAGAACCATCTCCACCATGTTCTTCACTTGTAATAAGAGCCAAAGTCTCCTCATCCTAGTCACTAGAGGACTCACATGCACAATCCTAAGTAGCAATCATCACACGGTTAGATGGGCATTCTCTCGCACAATGACCTCCACCCTTGCAACGACGACAAATAATATCATGTGTTTGCCCTGTTGATGCCATGGATGAAGAAGAGCTATGTGCAGGCCCATAAGGTGTGCTCTTGGCAGGTAGTGGTGGTTGTGCCTGCTTTCTTGTATCATGGTTGGAGGTGGTAGCTGACGGAGGTGCTGGTGCAACAAAATGTGTGGTAGTAGAGGATGCATGCGGTGTCCATGATGAAGGTCGACCTGCAGAAAAGTTAGTTCGCGCCAATGCCTGTCGATCCTACACTTCACGTTCAGCTTTGCAAGCAAGATGGAATAAATGAGTGATATTATTATACTCTATATACTCTAAAATGGTTCGAATCTCTCTATTTAATCCACCCATAAAACATGCAAGCATAGCTACGTTATCCACATCTAATCATGCATGTTTGCTATTCGTGATAATATTCCTCTACATAATTCTTCCCTTCTCTTAAACGCTACAATTTCTGAAGTAATTCACGTTGATAATATGGTGGAATCCAATGAGTACGCATAGCAGTTTTCAAAGCAGCCCAAGTAGCTGGAGTAGGATATAATCTACAATGTTCAAACAACCAAACACATGCAAAACTAGTGAAAGCGCAAACAGCAGCAGCAACACGTCTTTCCTCGGGATATTGTAAACATGTAAAATGTTGTTCAGTTTCTAACTCCCAAGTAAGATATATATCAGGAACATTTCTACCCTCGAATGGTGGAATATTCAATTTTAGTTTAGGAAGATGGTCATGTTCTCGTACCTGAGGTGGTGGTGCAGGCCTACCATTGCGATTATTTGCATCTTGACGACCTGGTGGTGGTGCTGGTGGTTGCATGTAGTTCCGATTTTGATCAAACTCATCCTCATAATCGTCGTTTTGTTGGTGTTGTTGTTGTTGTTGTTGTTGTTGTTGTTGTTGTTGTTGTTGTTGTTGTTGTTGTTGTTGTTGTTGTTGTTGTTGTTGTTGTTGTTGTTGTTGTTGTTGTTGTTGTTGTTGTTGTTGTTGTTGTTGTTGTTGTTGTTGTTGTTGTTGTCGGTGTTGTTGTTGTTGTTGTTGTTGTTGTTGTTGTTGTTGTTGTTGTTTGCGAAATTTTACGATTTTCTAAATTACTCTTTAACCATAAGGAATTAGAGAAAACTTTCAACATGTGGAAGGAGCGGTTTTGGAGCAGCTTTCCAACGCCATATTATTTGCGTCATTCCGATAAATGGTTTAGAAATGTGATCGAAAATACAATTCAGGTTTTTTGTATAAAGGAAAAACGGTTTTCAAAACTGCTCTTAAACCGCTTACATTTTGCCAAAAGTTCAACTTGAGTCATGATACTGGTGTTCATAGCTTTCCAATGGTATATCGCAAGCCCCATTTGGACTCTTTTTAGCTGAAGTTCAACCTTGTACTCGGGGAAGGTTAGGCGCGTTACTCGGGAAGTTCATGTTGTGATCAGAATATTATTCTGATATATATATATATATATATATTTATATATATAGTACATTATATCCAATAAAAGGGATCATGCTACGGCAGCAGGATACATGGCTCAGTCTAGATATCAGTACGAATCAAGTTATGCATATTTGCTCTTGGCATGAGGCACATCGCCGCATGTCGGGTTTGCAGAAGCCATTCATTGCATGGAAGCTTGATGCCTTTCACACACTGAATATTACCTGGCAACAAGCTGTGTCGATGAATCTCTGGATATGGTGATTCATGAAACACATGGTTTATGTGTAAACAGAGTTCCCCCTGGAGAATGGAAGTTGCATAGCATGGTAATCATAGCCGGTGATATGATCGATGATTGGTTGGATGATCGGATAATTGAGCCCGAGGAACATGGAGTGGTTGCCGAGGCTGTAAACCGGCCTCCAGTTGAATACGCCTGGCCCAACGGAGCTGGGATCTTTCTCGAACACGAAGCAACCATAGCCATCACAGTCACAACATGCCCCAGGCAATGTACTGCATGTGTTTTGATGAAATGGTTTGGTCAATTTGATACGTGTGAATGAGCATCAAATGACCACCGTCAGTTGAAGGAGCGATAAACCACCACCCATTGAATGGTTTGATTCTATGTCCTGGAATCATGAAGGCCAGCGCATTTGCGTCTGCTGCAACAAATCAAATTGGAGACCAAAAGGACAAAAAATATACAATCATTTTCAGAGTATGTATGGAATTAAGATTACTATAACAGTGACACATATCATAGACAGAGAATTGCAATGTCGTGGTCATAATCATACCCCAAGTTAAAAAGAATAAGCTAATGGCTTCCATATTCTAGCAATATGTCATGGTTCAAACATCATGTAACAATGAGAGGAAAACAACTATGACAGGGCCTACTCATATTGTACCATAGCACTTAGTACTGTTCTCATATCAACTCTAAACAATAACATGCGTGGTTATAAAAATCTTGGAAATGAGAGGAACATATAGCAGTGATGACGTTATACTCATAATATCTATTCTAAAAATCATTAGATGCCAATTGCTCTCATATCAACTCTAACAATAACATGTGTGGTCATAAAAATCTAGGAAATGAGAGGAACATATAGCAATGATGTGGTTTAGACATACTATTTATTCTAAATTTTTAACAATCAACAGACAGTCGTATTCACAAGGTAAATATGAGATCAGATAGAACAATTACACAAGGATAGATTCCACCAGTATAGGCAGTCAATCTGTGCGTCGACCGCGTACACGATGCCATCATGCACTATAGCATCAGTCAGAAATGGAGGCTCAACAGAATTGATGATGAGCCATAACCATGTATGGGGACCGAATTCCAGATAGACTAATCCCATGTCAAACAAGGCAATGAGCTTGTAATCCATGTAGTCTTCTGATGGTGATTACGACCTTCAGCAAACAGAGGCTGCACCAAAAGCTTGATGCGTCTCGTGCACCGTAGGCAGGAGCCGCGAGGGTCGATGGCGGTGGTATCCAATGATGGAAGGGTGATCTCTCGCTGGGTGTAGATATCCACGAGATGCCATGGACTACCGGATTGGTGGATGAGGACGACCCAATTGTCCTTCATGCCTGCCCAGTAGTGGCCGCGCATGAAGGACAGGTAGACGGGTAGTGGTAACATGTCGAGGGGCACCATGGCAACCTTCGTAGGATCGTCAAGTCGGTGTTTGGGCCACCCGTGAGGATTGGGCATCAGCAAGCAGGGTGTCTTGAAAAGGGCCGGCCAGTTGCAGACGAGTAGACGGTACAAAGACATCAAGCATGCGGCCAGATGGACGGTGCTAAGCAGGTCCATACGATTACAGATCTACTCCCAGAGAATATCAGGGAGGGAATTCCAATCGCGGCTCTGCGCATCAGTCGGTTCTGCCATAGAGTTTTTAGGGCGCTGAGTGGTCGGGGTTTCGGTGCCTGCGAGCGAGCGAGAAAGTGGATTCGGGCAGGCGTGCGAAGAAGATGGCGTGTGTGGACGAGCAGTGAGCGGGGGATATGGTATGCACGAGCTACCAAGGAAGATGGCGCGGGTGGGCAAGCAGTGAGTGGGGGAAAATGGTGTGCGGCCGACGATGGGGAAGAGAGCAGGAAACAGAAGATAGGAGGAAGAAGAGGGAAAGACAGGGAAGAAATTGCATTAAATCTCATTTCTACTAGTACTACTACCAGGATATACCATCCTTCAGAGTGTAAATAGTTAAGATGATGACATGTGGGTCTACCTCAAGAGGTCCCATATGCACTACAAGAAATATGTCAACTTGTGACCACCACTATTGGTCACTGAAAGGTCATGGTTTTTCATTTGCGACCTTTTTGTGACCAAAAACAGAAGGTCAAAAGCTGGCGGTCGTAAACTGACTATAGCGACCTTTCTTCTGGAATGGTCGTAGACGTTTATGACCAAAATATGTCCACTGTGGCGTTTTGGTCACTAGCAACCTCCCCAGGCCACGTAGGCATCCAGCGTGGCAAGCTGATGTGGCACAAGATTCAGCCCGGTCCAATTCGGTTTTCTACATGGGCCTAGCCCAACAATTCGGCCTTTTTACTATATATTTTCTCTATTAATTTTCTCTAGCTACATGGGCCTGGCCCAACAATTTGGCCTTTTTATTTCATGGATCATGGCCTTTTTGTGATCTATTTTGTTTTTGGGCCTAAGCCTTTTTATTTACTTGGCCATCGCCTTTTCACAATTGATTCTTTTAGTAATTTTGTTCATTTTTCCTGAATTGTTTGATTTGTGGCCTTTTTAGGGCCCAAATAGTATATGTTTCATTTCCGACATATCAACAACAAAGTAACCAGTATTTTGGTCCAGAGAGCCCCAATCACACAATTTTTCATAAATGGCGACCAAAATGAGTATATTATATATATTACAATCATGCCATAGTTCACATCATCCAGGAATTTAGAACAACTACAAAAGTGCTGCTATGAAATACTATAACAGCCATTCACATCACCCAGGAACATATAATTAGCTACAAAGATGAAGCGTTCCCTTTTTCCAACTTCTTGAGCCTGGAGTTCCTGTAAAAGACAGGAAACGATCATTGTAATGGCTATGAATTCAGAATGAAAGCAATATCCTCAAACATACAACAGCTAGGAAAAGAATATTGAACAAAATAATAAACAAATACACAAGCAGCTAGGCGTCGATCCTAATGCCAGCAAGCTCTAAGAAGACTCCAAGAAATTGATGGCTCACAATACAATCATGCTTTTGACAACAAATACTACTAGAATTAAGGCGCAGAACATATTCTAAGCAGTGTTAACATCATGGCAGTAACAATTAACAATAGCTAGCAGTACATCAATCAAGCACAACAAAAGTACAACACCACACTTGGGATCTCGGAGCAAGAAAAAGATCATGTTGCTTAGGAGCTACCACAAATGATACTGATCAAGGGCAAAAACAAGTTGGTATGATATCATTCATTCATTCATTCTCATCACGATCATACATTGAATTCATTAAAGGTTACAGATTCATTTTTTGACATAGCATTGGAGAATCACAAGAATAGTATATGAACCAAAGTGTCTAGATAAGTAGATAACACATGGAGGTCACAATCACATAGCAAAGGAAGAGTGGGACAGACCGAGGACTTACCCTCTGGACAAATCAAAGACTTCACGCTTCCTCTTCCTTGGTGGACAAATCAATGACTTCACTTCCTCTTCCTCATGCACCAACAAGAAGACCATCTCAAACACCTTGGTGCCAACAAGAAACTGTACTCACATAGTGAATAGAACAAAAGAATAGAAAGCACACGTATATACTGAACAAAAGCAACAGCCAGGAATAGATGACTTAATAGTTCATGTTTGTTAACAAAACAAGTGTGGACATCTCACAGTGAGTTAACTATCTGATGACTTTAGTAAAACACATACTAGCATTTGGTGCTACAAGACACAACAGGAATCCAACTATCCCAACATCCCAACTTGGTAAATCCATGCTGCTAAAAGGCCAATCCTAATCGGGTTGGAACTGGACCTGGTTTTAAACATGTGAGCTACAACTATCGTAATACCATAGCCCAAAAAAACTACAGATCCATCAAACTACTATTTGTAGGTCTCGCATCAGTGGTGTCACAACGTACAGTCCACTTACAGTCATTTGGGAGAAAATTAAAGTGATAATTAGACGCCATTACAATTTGCTGGTAACTTGCAATCTACTTACAGCTACAATGATATCTTACAAGTTACAGTCTAAATACACAAAACTTAAGAACATGCTAATAAATAGACCAACCCCCACATTCCAATAATTCAAACACTAAGCAGTCAAATGTGTATGCGTGTGCATGTAAATGTACCAAGGTTATGCAAAACTATGGTGCATTCAAACTATGAGATCATTTGGTCCGCACATTTAGATCATTTAACACAGAGAAAAGAAAAATAATAGAGGACTGCATATGAATGTATGTGTTGTTTCCAGGATAAGTTGGCACATAGAATGCCACCAATCAGTATATACCACAAAATAGAGAATAGCTTGTAGCGTCCGAGACTAATCGCCATGAGGAACACAAATCATCCTCAGGAATTTGTAATGAACGCACATCAATCAAAACAAACATCAGCCAAAGATTCTACATATGAACAGACATAAGCAGGCACCACCATGCATATCAACGGCTAATAGCAGCACACTGGAATTCGATGACACACCACCATATGAACACTTTTAAAGGGACACAAAAAGAATGAACCTGGACACACACTGGCTTAGACCTTAGATACAGGGAATGGATGATCTAAAAAAGGGTACAAAAAGTAACTCACTCACAATAAATAAATAGGCTAGGATAACCCTAGTCAGGAATCCAGGAATTACATCAAAGCAAGTAAATTCAGCGTTTGATTGAACAGGCATAAAATCAGGAGGCACAATAGTCTTTCAATATCATACTAATGCTAGGTGGGCTAACTAGCGAGTGCACTCACTACTACACATTGCCAAGTGCTGCTGCACTAAGCAACCATGCAGACAAATTAAATTGTACGCCAGCTAGCACCCAGCAATTAACAATCAAACAAGACGACTGCTGCACATCCAGGCAAAACCAGCATCGGTGCAAAACCAGCATCAGGTACAAACCGTGCGCAAGTGCATTGACATCAGTTTCATTAAGTCAATCATATTCATTAGCAAGCTTACATAGGAAGCAACATGAATAATTCATAAGCATGTCATCTCATCGCCAGCAACATGAATAATTCAGGGCCTACTATGCAACACAAGGACATTTCCATTACACATAAGAAGCTGAACATAACACAGCGCATATGCTAAACTCATAAGCATGTCAGGTCTGCTTGCGGCCTAAACAGGTACCTGCAGGAGGCAGGGAGGAGGGAGCGGGCATGCAGATGGGACTTGGAGGGTCGTGTAGTCACGGGCGAGCTTGTAGTCCTTGTAAGGAAGTAGCCACCGCTGTCAGCCACCCTGACCCGGCCTAGATGCTGCCGAGCTTGTTCTTGCGGCCACTGCACCACCCACATCCTGAAAAACCAGACACACAACAAAAACGTCAGATCAGAGTCATATACAGTAACTGCATAGGCCTCATTAGAATAACTAGTAAACAGAGTCTGCTCATATACAGTAAGCAGAGCGCTAGAATTTGATCACATACTGGTCACATAGTGTCTTACATAAATTTAATAGTCCAGTAGTGCTGAAGTACAAACAAGGAGCCTGAATTATTTCGAGCAATGCTCCTAGATTATGTAGTGAACAAATATCTTGTTATTACAGCCTGCAGGCCACTATCTGTTTTCATTCCCAAATCTGATGCATGGTTTAATTTGCTGGGACATGAAACTGAACAAAACAATTTACTGGAACATGGGTATCTACTAATCATATCTAAATCAACATTTTGATAATAAACCCACTTCCCAACTGCTTGTCTACAGTTATTCTACGAGAGTTTGCTCGAAACTAGGCAATGCTATTGAAATAGCCCGAAGTACTGAACATTTAGTCAGTTCCAGGTTAGAATATATCATCTGCCTATCATTGCATTACTAGTGGAACTAGTAGAATAGCCTGAAGCAAACTTAACCAACATCCGCAGAAATAAATCCAGATCTTGTGGCTAACAACACTGTTTGTATACTACATAGAGTAGGAGAGACGGGATGCGCGTGGTTGTTACCCCTGTGGATGCAGTCGAAGGCGTCCTCAGTGACCACCTTGCAGGCGCCGACCTGCACACATACATTGGATCAGAGTCAGACACATTTCAACATACAGACATTGGATGGAAGAGGAGGGAGGAAGGGGCGCGTACGGCGCCGACCTTGAGGAAGCCGTCGATGGTGCGGTTGAGGAGCGGGTTCTCGAGGTTGATGGCCTCGATGCTGGAGCAGAGGTGAACGAGGACGACCGCAATGGGGCGGTGCCCTGGTCTCCTCCAGGTCACGCAAGAGAAGAGGGAGGAGGACGTCGACGTGGGATACCGGCCAGCCCCTCCTGCACCAACTCCGGGGACGCCGACGGCGACGAGTGCCGTGCGAGTATGTGGTCACGGCAGGGCACGCCACTATCCTGGCCGTGGACTGCCTGCCTATGGTCGCCAGGCCGGTGAGACGAGGCGCTGCGCGGCAAAATCCGAAATGAAAAGGGGGGCATGGCAGTGGGAACCGCGTCGAGGCGGGCGGGTGGGCGCACCTGGGACTCAGAGGCGGGGTCGAAGCCGACGAGCGCGAAGTGCACGCCCGCGAAGAGGCACTCATCGCGTTCGCCGGCGCCGGCACCGTCGTCCTCGCCGTCGTGCGGACGCATGGAGGGGGATCCGGGTCGGTGGGACGGGGCGGCGGGTAGGGTTCGAGGATTTGGGATTGGTTCGTTCGTCGGCGTGCGAGGGTGGGGGCGGTAGCAGTGTGGGAGAAGGGCAGCGAGGTCGCCGGCGGGGAAGCCCAGCGCCGCTGGAGATGAGGCCCGGCGGCAGCCACGGGATCGAGGAAGAGGGCAGAGGAAGTGGGTTGGGCTTGGGAGGGAGACGATGGAAGGGATGGGATCAGGGTGGGCGGCGATGATGATGTGGGAGAGGGGGCTGCTAGGGTTTGGGTTGGGTTGGGTTGAGAGGGGACCTGAGAGACGTTGGATCCGTCGGATGTGGACGATCCAGATCGACTAAGGGGGGGTGATCCGTGTGAAGAGCTCTGATTGGTTCAGAATTTTTTTGATTTAGAATAGTTTCTAAGTACTAAAACTAGGAGGGTTTTGTGAAGTAGCTATCAAAAGTATTTTGCAAAATGGCACAACTAAAATTTTGTATCAATTTAGACCATATTTTATGGATGATAGCCAGTTTGCATGGAATTTTTTATCTTTGTAGCTATTTTTAATCATTATTCGAGTGCCCAAAATGAGTTTTTTTGTGAAGGGCTTACCAAAAAATTGTCGCAAAATTGTACCAAATCAATTTTCTAAAATACTAGGACATATTTAAACCACAATTGACCAAATGGTTGGGTGTAAAAAGTTTTGATCCACCTCCCATGAAAAAGACAAATTCCCGCCGATTCAGCTGGAAGCAGGTCAAATTTGAACTATAGTTGCCTCGTAATTATCTCTTTATTTTTTCCAAAAAACATTTCTAGGTACATAAGTATCTTTTAATCAGAGAAACATCAAAAAAATTTCCAAGATTCAACCACTAGCTAGGAACGGTCAAGCCCGCTGTTTTAACCGCATTTTGAAACGGGCATAAAAAATTAAAAAAAATTAAAAAATTGGAAAACCTTTGCATTGTGTCATTATATGTGACCAAGTTTCCAGGAAAAATAATAAACTTGTAATACGGCAATTATTTTAAAAAAGTGTTCTCAGAAATGAGCTATCATGTGGAAGATTCTTGGCTTTCAAGCCAAATGATCAATCTTATGGCCACATTCATGGCATAGTTTGTTCAAATGACCTTATATCGTGCACAAGCGTGCATCTTGGAATGACAAACAATGTTGCCTAAGGAACTTTTCATTTTCTTTGGACGAAAAATTCATTTTCCATTTTCCGAGTGCCCGAAATGAGTTTTTTTGTGAAGGACCTACCATATATTTGTTGCAAAATTGTACCAAATCAATTTTCTAAAATACTAGGATATATTTAAACCACAATTGACAAAATGGTTGGGTGTAAAAAGTTTTGATCCACCTCTCATGAAAAAGACAAATTCCCGCCGATTCAGTTGGAAGCGGGTCAAATTTGAACTACAGATGCCTCGTAGTTATCTCTTTATTTTTTCCAAAAATCATTTCTAGGTACATAAGTATTTATTTAATTAGAGAAACATCAAAAAAATTCCAAGATTCAACCACTAACTAGGAACGGTCAAGCCCGCCGTTTTGACCGCATTTTGAAACGGGCATAAAAAATTCAAAAAATTGGAAAACCTTCGCATTGTGTCATTATATGTGGCCAAGTTTCCAGGAAAAATAATAAACTTGTAATACAGTAATTATTTTAAAAAAGTGTTCTCAGAAATGAGCTATCATGTGTGAAGATTCAATTGCTTTCAAGCCAAATGATCAATCTTATGGCCACATTCATGGCATAGTTTGTTCAAATGACCTCATATCGTGCACAACGGTGCATCTTGGTATGACAAACAATGTTGCTAAGGAACTTTTCATTTTCTTTGGACGAAAAAAATTCATTTTCCATTTTTTGAGTGCCTGAAATGAGTTTTTTTTGTGAAGGACCTACCTTATATTTGTTGCAAAATTGTACCAAATCAATTTTCTAAAATACTAGGACATATTTAAACCACAATTGACCAAATGGTTGGGTGTAAAAAGTTTTGATCCACCTCTCATGAAAAAGACAAATTCCCGCCAATTCAGTTGGAAGCGGGTCAAATTTGAACTATAGTTGCCTCGTAGTTATCTCTTTATTTTTTCCAAAAATCGTTTCTAGGTACATAAGTATCTATTTAATCAAAGGAACATCAAAAAATTTCCAAGATTCAACCACTAGTTAGGAACGGTCAGGCCCGCCGTTTTGACCGCATTTTGAAACGGGCATAAAAAAATATAAAAAAATTGGAAAACCTTCGCATTGTGTCATTATATGTGGCCAAGTTTCCAGGAAAAATAATAAACTTGTAATACGGTAATTATTTTAAAAAAGTGTTCTCAGAAATGAGCTATCATGTGTGAAGATTCATGGCTTTCAAGCCAAATGATCAATATTATGGCCACATTCATGGCATAGTTTGTTCAAATGACCTCATATCGTGCACAACGGTGCATCTTGTAATGACAAACAATGTTGCCTAAGGAACTTTTCATTTTCTTTGGACAAAAAATTCATTTTCCATTTTTTCGAGTGCCCCAAATGAGTTTTTTTGTGAAGGACCTACCATATATTTGTTGCAAAATTGGACCTAATCAATTTTATAAAATACTAGGCCATATATAATGCACAATTGACAAAATGGTTGGGTGTCAAAAGTTTTTATCCACCTCTGGTGAAAAAGACAAATTCCCGTCGATTCAGTTGGAAGCGGGTCAAATTTGAACTGCAGGTGCCTCATAGTTTGCTCTTTATTTTTTCCAAAAATCATTTCTAGGTAAATAAGTATCTATTTAGTCAGAAATACATGGTTTGATGGCGAGACATCAAGGTTTGGACGGTGGCCGAGGGCCCCAACTCTAGAGCGCATACGCTCGCATGCCGCCGCGTGGTCACCGCATGACCGTGGCGTTGCCATGCGTTCTGGGCGGCCTAGGCATGTCTAGTGGGTTGGGCACTCTCCAGGTAGGTGCTAGGAAGAAAATTATAACATAAGATTCTCATGAGGAGACCGAACTATGCTCAAACTTGAATTAGCAGCCAAGTGTTTGATTAGCGGTACGGGAAATGCACATGGCCATTAGGCGTGAGTTTTGGCTGAGGATGATCATATACTAAGAAGAATGTCTTCACAAATTTTTAGGGAAATCAAGAATATATAAATAACACTTCCTTCACAAAGTGCTGCTCTGAACAGAATAGGAAAATGAATATTGTTGAGTTATTCTTGAACTAGGCAAGGAAGGTTTTTGACATATTTGATGAAGATATGATCCAAACAATTTATGAGAATTTTTTGTGAATTTTTGGAATAACAGAAATATAGGTTGCTTCACAACCTAGGGCAAAAATTGACACATGGACATGACACATAGGCAAAACTGATGAGATGGTGCCTAGTCATCACAACCCACCACAATCTACAAGGCAATGACCATCTATATTGGTCGTTAACAACTAGAAATAAGGCAGCGGACCAGCACTGTTTGCTTTGTGACCATTTTGTGTAAGGAAATTACGACCTTTCTGACCAAAATGGTGGCAATGGTTTAGGGTTTGGAGCCCCCTGAATAGCTTTTGACCAATTGGTCTCAAATGGTCATAGATCTATGACCAATTCTTCCAGGGTCACTGACAGAAGGTCACTAGTTGACATATTTCTTGTAGTGATGCCAGTTAATGGAAGAGAGAGGTGCGTGGGCGTATTTGCGGAAGCATGCTCCACTGGCAAACATGATGGCAGTACTGGGTAAGGCTGATTTATCTTATTAATTAAGTGTCCCATCTGTTGCAGCATGTATTGTCACTTCACTATGAAGACTAGTTGAATAGTTCTCTCTGTACGAGATGGGGAATAATGGATCGTCAAGACTTCCTATCTACAGTATCCCTATGCCTCTACTCTCATCCTGTCCAACAAGATGAAACATTGGCCAAGGCACTCGGCGCCAATAATGTATGAGTACTAGTAGTATTTTGTGTCAAATTTTGACCATCTATTTAACTAATAAAATGTTAATGCATTTCACCAAAAAATCATATCAATGCATTCATATTTGAACATAGTTTTTAATGGTATAGTTTTTTATGACATGCATTGACACTTTATTAGTTAAATTTATGGTCAAAATTACGAAGGGGACATTAAACCAGGACGGAGCTTTATATACAAGTCAATAAAAAATCATGAACCAAGGTAGTACTAGTAAATGATGAGTGCCCGAAGATTTTTTTTCTGAAAGTACTCAATAATGGGCTTGTTTTCCTCAATAAAATTGTGTTTACAAACGTATCAATTGGAATGCATGCGTGAGGAACAAATGACCAGAACTTTTACATGCATTGGTTAGTTTTCTCTTAATTCTTGCATGCAATGTTTTAATGAAGCTTGAAATATGAACATGTCAATGGGAGGGAGTAAAAGCCTCATGCATGCATGCATGCATACATGCATAATGCAACACTCACACGTGAAAATGCACACACGCGACACTCATGCATCCATGCGGCACATAGCACACGACGCAACACACACGCTCATGCTCAAGTGCTCAACCTACTGCATCTGTCCCTGAAAGACTGTACATATAGAGATTTACACATTGACCATGAGGAACCGGAACTTCATGGCATAATTAATGCTCAAAAGTAGTAGACTTATGTGTGCATGCGGCCATTGAGAGAAGAAGATTAAATAAAGGTTGTTGCATGATGTAATTAAGGATAGACAAGTAGCCCATAGCTAGAGCACAAGTTGGTGCATGATGACCCACAAGTATAGGGGATCTATCGTAGTCCTTTCGATAAGTCAGAGTGTCGAACCTAACGAGGAGCAGAAGGAAATGACAATCGGTTTTTAGTAAGGTATTCTCTGCAAGCACTGAAATTATCGGTAATAGATAGTTTTGCGATAAGGTAATTCATAATAGGTAACAATTAACAAAAGTAAACAAGGTGCGACAAGGTGGCCCAATCCTTTTTGTAGCAAAGGACAAGGCTGGAAAAACTCTTATATAAAGCAAAGTGCTCCCGAGGACACATGGGAATTACTGTCAAGCTAGTTTTCATCATGCTCACATGATTCACGTTCGTTACTTTGATAATTTGATATGTGGGTGGGCCGGTGCTTGGGTACTGCCCTTCCTTGGACAAGCATCCCACTTATGATTAACCCCTCTCGCAAGCATCCGCAACTACGAAAGTAGAATTAAGGTAAACCAAACCATAGTATGAAACATATGGGTCCAAATCAGCCCCTTACGAAGCAACGCATAAACTAGGGTTTAAGCTTCTGTCACTCTAGAAACCCATCATCTACTTATTACTTCCCAATGCCTTCCCCTAGGCCCTAATCATGGTGAAGTGTCATGTAGTCGACGTTCACATAACACCACTAGAGGAGAGACAACATACATCTTATCAAAATATTGAACGAATACGTTCGCAGAGATCGATTGTATTTAAATTGTAGCCTTCATTTCTCGATTGTATTTCGACATATTGAAATGGTATTTCTTCTGTTCTAGTGTCCTCATGAATATTTATTTATGTTTATTATGGTATTGAATTTCTAACTCACAAAAAGTATTGAATTTGTTAATATTTTTTGAACTCATGAATATTTTTAAATTTCATGGGCACTTTTTGAATTCATGAATATTTTTATGATATGTTTTCAAATATTTTCAAATAACAAATTTGATGATATTTTCAAATAACAAATTTGATGATATTTTTTCATATTCATAAATATTTTCAAATAACAAATTTGATCATATTTTTTCACATTCATAAATGTTTTCAAATTTGATCGTCATTTTCTAAAAAAATATTAGACGCAACTAAAAATAATAATTATTTTTTTACTTATGGCGCACCCCTCAATGGTGCGCCATTGCTATGGATATACTTATGGCGCACCCTTGGGTGGTGCACCATTGCTAACCTTCCCCCCTCTATCCCTTTCCCCCTCGCCCCCTGCGCCAGATCCCCCTCCATCTCGATCGCTATCCGCCCTCGCCAGAACCCCCTCGCCACCGCCGACCCCCCGCACCCTCCCCCTCTCC
>NC_057804.1:349478856-349479406 GCF_018294505.1 Triticum aestivum | reverse complement strand
CCCTCCGCCACGCCGCGCCCAGCGGGCCGAACCCTCCGCGGCCCCCTCCGTCCACTCCAGGAGCCGTGCCTCTTCAGTCTGCATCGAGTACGCCAACGGGTCGGCCGGGATCGCCAATGCATCGATGCCATGATCCTCTTCTTCAACCGGAATACTAAAGAAGCAATCATAAGTGTAATACTTCCTAAATGTTTTACCAATTCACAAATGTATGCAACTAAAAATCCAAATTTTTTTACTAATGGCGCACCGCTAGGAGGTGCGCCATGCTATCCAAAAAAAGGTTACTAATGGCGCACTACCTGGAGGTGTGCCATTGCTATCAAAAAAAGTTACTAATGGAGCGCCGCTAGGACGTGCGCCATTGCTAACCCTCCCCCCACTAAAATCCCCAATCCCCTTTCCCCAATTGATCACATTTCTCTCAGCCCACCCCACCGCGCCACCGCCGCCGCTGCCCTGACCCACTGCGCCGCCGCCACCCCCGCGCCCCCGCTGCTGCCTCTCCCCATCCTCCCCATCATCCCCAGATCCCCCTTCTGTCCATCGC
>NC_057804.1:349477275-349478846 GCF_018294505.1 Triticum aestivum | reverse complement strand
ATCCCCGCGCCCACTCCGCCGCCGCCGCCGACCCCCCGCACCTGCTCTGACGACCCCCGCACCAGCTCCGACGACCGCCGCGCCCGCTCTGACGAGGTGCACTGCCCACTGCTTCTTCCTCCTGGACCACCAGCTAGAGCCAGGAAGCTCTCCTCCGCCGGATCGCCTCGCTCCACCACCGTCGGCATCGCCGCTGCCGCCAGCTCGACCTGCAACACCGGTGCCCCCCCGACCTCTCCAAGCACGCCCCGACCTCACTGTGAGCCGCCATTCGTATCCCCTCTCTCCCCACGCTTGATTTTCTGCCGTAGCACCGTCCCGGACGAGGCCGAAGCCAGCGTCCGCCATGGCCGAGGAGCCCCGCATGCAGAGTGCATAGGATGGCCATGGTCAATTTCCTTCTGGGTTTTTGTTTGCCGTTGTTGCTGTAATGTAATTTCAACATCAATAATATATTTTATTTTGATATGTGTGTTCTGTGCTTGCCTGTAGTCAGATAGGAGCAGAGGATCACAGCCTCCCCTGCTGTGAGATAATCCCCTAATAATTAGACGCACCCGCTAGTATTGCTCCATTTTTGTCTTGGTCATTGCTTACATCTGCACATAAAATCTATAGCATTAAGACAGCTGTGGTCTATTTGTTGTTATTGCCAGCAACATCATTTTCTTTCTCATGATGGTATGCATGCTCGATGCTTGTCTGTAGTTAGGTAGGTGTAAAGGATGATGCACTTATCAGTTTGCGGCTAATCGCCTGCAAACTTCAACAACAAGAATGGCCTTTATCTGCAAGTATCGTTCAGCATTGCTTACATCTGCACATATATGAATCCCAGCTCTAGAACGGTTGTGACCCATTTGTTGTTATTGTTACATCATCATTTATTTTCTGATGATGGCTTTGCTTGTTCGGTGCTTGTCTGTTGTTAGATAGGAGTAAAGGATCATAGCCTCATTTGTTTGTGGGCTTAATCACCTGTGAACTTTTATAATAGAAGCATAAATGGTGTTTACCTTGGAGCATTGTTCACCATTCACTACAAAAAAAAGACATCTGTGACAGTTTGGGCCGAACGAAATTTTTTCTGTCATACATATGACACTTCTATGACGATAATTGTGACAAAACCCGGTATCATCATAGATGTGGTGGGCTCCTACTTCTATGACAAAAAATCATGACAGAAAATGGGCTTTTCGTCCTGGGCGGGCCGGACACGCAGCTGCAAGACATTCTTTGGGCCGTCCATGACGGAAAAAACCATGGTAGAAGTGAGGGCGAGGAAAATTTTGGGGAGTTCCCGGTTACGGTGGGGAGTTCCCGGTTCCCGGTCGGGGGCCGAGAGATGCGCGTTTCTCTCGTACACGTACGCACGTGTGTGCTAGGCGTTGGCACTAACTAAACCCGAGCGACGCGTTGAGCTCTAACTGAACCCGAGCGATTGCACTGCAGGCTACGCGTTACTGAACCCGAGCGATCGATTGATGGTTGTTAACTGAACCCGATCGAGCAATTCCTTTGCTACTGCTGCTAACTGAAGCCGATCGATTGGATGAACAGTGAGCGTT
>NC_057804.1:349374994-349476944 GCF_018294505.1 Triticum aestivum | reverse complement strand
GGGTGCCCGTGGAGGGGTGGTTGAACAGTAGCCGGTGGAGTAGCGCGCGGTGGAGGCTGGATGAACAGGAGCCCGTGGAGGCTGGAGGAGGTCGACGGTAGCCCATGAGGCTGGAGGAGGTCGACGGTGGAGATGAACAGTATCCCGTGGAGTCTCGTTTTGCGGTAAGCCACACCCCTCCCGATGAACAGGACCCCCGTTTCGACTGTAGCGCTCCAACACAAGTCCGTTTCGTCCGTTTTGTGGTACGCCACACCCCTCCCGATCAACAGGACCCCCGTTTCGACCGTAGCACTCCAACACAAGTCTGTTTCGTCTGTTTTGCAGTACGCCACACCCCTCCCGATCAACAGGACCTCCATTTCGACCGTAGGAGGTCCGTTTTCTCCGTTTTGCGGTACACCACACCCCTCCCGATCAACAGGACCCCGTTCCGAACGTAGGAGGTCCGTTTCCTCCGTTTTGCGGTATGCCAGGCCTCATTTCCATCACCTGTTCCGTCCAAGCCCTCCCGATGAACACGACCACGCATTCCGTTCTGACCCAGCCGGTTGGCTCCCCATGAACACGACGACGACGTTGTTTCTCCGTTCCGACCCAGCCATGTACACGAGCCTTGGCCGTACGTATGCGCGAGTAGGCATTCGAGACCCTGCCCGTATGTACGTACGTAGCCATATTTTCTTTCTTGCACCCTGGCCGATGTACGTATGTGTACATGCTACGTGCGTGCCTCTACTACGACACGTGCGCACCTCTACATCCACCAGTATATATGTATGTACACGTTCGCGACCAGAATGACAATGCTACGTACGCTTCAACTAGGTGGGTCCCGACTGTCAGGCACTTCCTTGCGTGCGAAGATGTAGCTGGTGGGTCCCAGCAGTCAGGGGGGCGAATTATTTTTTTGCCTGGACGCACTTCCTTGCGTGCGAAGATGTAGCTGGTGGGTCCCAGCAGTCAGGGGGAAACGTTTTTTTCGTGAAATACAGTGGCCGTCTGGTGGGTCCCCGCTGTCAGGTGGAGGAATAATTTTTTTGCGCGTAATAAGGAGGTACTTCCTTGCTGCTACCGTGGACCCAGTTGTCAGCCTCTCCACGTACAGTCCACGTCCGATGGAAGTCGTTCCTTGACCACGTTGACCACGCCGCACCGAGAGCGCCACGGCGGTGGACGACGGCGAGGCCTAGTAAGGGGACAAATCAGAGCCGGGGAAGATGCAGCAGTGGATGCCCACGCGAAGAGGAGTACGAGGGTTCACTGGTTCGGCTACGGTGTGAGGCTGCTGTCGTCGCAGAATAACAGGGGGTGTGGGTGAGTAGAGGGATGGCCTGGCCAGCGGTGGGAGTAGTAGGGGGCGGTGAGGCCTCCGCGGCATCACAGCAGGCCACGGGAGGCAGGAGCACGCGGCACGACCGACGCTGGTTTGGGCAGCTGGAGCAAGAAGACCACAGGTTGAAGAAGCACTACGGACGTTGGATGAACATTGTACGGTAACAGGAGCTAGAATCGTTCATATTGACTAAGTTGACAAATCCCTCCATCCCCGTCAACTTGGTAGGCCCACAAGTCAGCCTCCCACTATGCTGGGTTCCAGCTAGCAGGGGGAGTATTCATTTTTTTGTGCGTAATAAGGAGGCACTTCCGGTGGGTCCGAGCTGACAGCGGGGGGACATTTTTTTCGTGAAATACGGTGGCCCGTCCGGTGGGTCCCAGCAGTCAGGCGGAAACATTTTTTCACGAAATACTGGTGGCCCATCCGGTGGGTCCCTGCTGTCAGGTGGAGGAATAATTATTTTCCGCGTAATAAGGAGGCACTTCCTTGCGGCTGTCGTGGACCCAGCTGTCAGCCTCTCCACGTATAGTACTCTTCCGATGGAAGTCGGTCGTTAACCACACTGACCACGCCGCGCCAAGAGCACCACGACGGTGGACGACAGCGTGGAATAGAAAGGGGACGACGCGGAGCCGGGGAAGACGTGGCAGTGGAAGCCCGTGCGAAGGGGAGTACGAGGGTTCACCGGTTCGGCTGCGGTGTGAGGCTGTCGTCGCCGTAGAATAACAAGGGGTGTGGGTGAGAAGAGGGATGCCCTGGACCGCGGTGGGAGTAGTAGGGGGCGCTGAGGCCTACGCGGCAGCACGGCCGGCCATGGGAGGCGGGAGCAGGCGGTCCCGCCGGCGCTGCTTTGGCAGCTGGAGCAAGAAGATCAGAGATTGAAGAAACACGACGGCCGTTGGATTGACATCCAACGGTTACGTCTGCTAGAATCGTTTGTTGACGTATATAATAACTAAAAAAATCTTGCATACGCGTCAAATAAACAGGCCCACAAGTCAGACCACTCCCTCTTTTTTTAATAATTTATATATAGCCCATGGCAACTTCTTATGCAATTTATTGCAGTCGTTTTTTTGGTTGGCCAGGGCCAATTTCGCATATTTCTGTGGGTTCCAAACTATTTTTAATACTGAAATGTCGAGCCAGATTTAAAGTACTTTGAAGATATATTTAAATTAGGTTAATGCCTAGCGAAATAGGAATCTTAAAACGTGAAAAAATTCAGAAATTATAAAGTAATTGCCAATTTGTCATCTGTTTTTATATTTACAACCCATTTCATATTACTTTCAAGATTTGCAGGCGTCTTGAAAGAGTTGCAGCCCATTAGGGCCTAGAAAAATAAGTAGGCCTGGATTGGGTATTCATCAGAAAATATAAACTGGGCTCATTTTCACAAAGAAAAAATAGCTGGGCTGGTCACATGGTGAACACAAAATATAAGCCTGGGCTAGTCGGGCCACAGCCCAGTTCAAACCCTGCTGCATCTCAACAATAACAAAAAATACTGCTCGAGTAGCTACGTCCCAGGTGTCAGCCGATCTTGCGTTGTTCTCTTGTCTATTGACTATATACGCTCACAATGTCATGGGTACAAGATGTCAGGAAAACACTAGGAGGAAGCATTTTATTTTTCCATACACTGATGTGGTGGGCCCCTACTGTCATCCTCTCCACGTACTTCTGCCGATTCCTGTTGTTTGTTGACCATGTTGACAACGCGAGAGGGCGGCGCCACGGTGAGCGCACCAAACGCACGGAGGACATCGGCGTTAACGATTTAGGAGACGGTGGGGTGGCAATGCGTGTGCTTAGGCACAACCAACCGTGGGAGGCGGAAACAGGCGGCCCCGCCAGCGCTGGTTTGGTTTTGGCGGCTGGAGGAGGACTGAAGAAACACAACAGACTGTAAAAGCAGCAGGAGTACTTAACAACCATAATTGAAACCAGCAGGGGCACTTAACAACCAAAGCTGAAAGCAGTATGAGTACTTATACAGGTTCAATCGTACAAATCACGCCTCGAACAGTGCTACTTAGTTAACCAAGGGTGAGGCCGCCAAGCCCCAGGACAAGGCCCAGGCGCCACCCCACGCATCCACAACCTTCTGAAAGCGGCTTAATCTCGCAACATGGTCAATAAACAGGATATTCGCTTTAGAGCCATGGAAAAGCATGAACATAATCTTCTGTCCTATTCTCCAAAATGGACGGGCCTTCATTATTTGAGACCACCCATGAATAAGTACCTTTTCACCTCCAAGGGGAATTGAGTAGGTCAACATAAACATCATGTTGTGACCAAGCGCAAGTCTGACCCGACCATGGTCAGGCATCTGTATAGGAACAATAGAACTGGGCAGTTCCTGTTTCAAGAAGATCACAGCTGTAAAACTGTGTATAAGCAATAGTTTAAAAACAACATATATACCAGAAAACAGCTCATACCATAAGTTTCTCGACACAGTTGGACATGTTCAATGAGTGCAGTAGTGGCACACATATCCCACATGGTCTTCCACCATTGAAACGCCCCACAAGGACCTCAAGACGATCAATAAAGTGTAGGAACTTGTGGATGTCGATCCAGTCAACTTCAGTGCCATCAGTAACAGCCGAGTATTACAGAGTAACAAATGAGCAGACTACTTAACTCTGAAAAAACCTACACGTGCCACCAATTATAAGAAAATATTAGTTAGAAGTAGCATCTTCGTGAGAGATTTGTTGCTACTTCTAAAGTTAAATAGTAGTTAGTTAGACAGAATAGGTGGATTAAGAAGTAATCGAGGCAACAAGCAAGAACCATATACAAAACTAACATGGATGAACAATTGGAATGACGTCGGGGTGAAAGATCGCAGTGAAGATGAGACCAGGTTCTGCTATTTCCATCAACATTCGTGCGCCAACTTTCAGTCCGTAACACTTGAGAAAGTTTATCCAAGTTTGGCCATAAAAAAAGCAGCGATCTTCTTGGTTCATAAACCCAACTCGGAACTTATATCCATGGCCTGCATTCACTATGATCATTAAACTAGTCTATTCAGTTATGGCAAGGCCGAACATCTTGAGTACATGTGTTCTGGCAGAGAAAATAATACACTGTAGGAAAAATAATATGAGAACACAGCATGTTCAAAAAAAACCCACCCTCCCGGATAGAAAAGAGGATTCTAGGAACATACTGTGCGCGTTTCAAAATGTTGTGTTAGGATGAGAAGGAACAAGTGTGGCGTCTCGCCGAGGGCGCAGAAACCTGTAGGGTACTCGCACTTTGGGCACTGCACATGAAACACACTAGATTCAGTAGGAAGAAAAATGCATCAACGGCGGCGGGTGCCATCCTAGGATTACCTGCGACCAAGGGACTTGGATTTATCAGGGATGGATGAAGAATTCGTACCTGGTTCTCCATGAGAAAACCCTATGCAATCTCCGAGAGGTTTTTTTTTCTGAACAAGCAGACGAGGGAGAAACGGATTCAGGCCCAGTGAAATATTGCCGCTTTGTCCGTCCAGCTTACTGCTAAAGCTGGAAAGGGGGGGTTGTGATTTAACGGCTTATTGGGCATCACTGCGGCGCTACGACCGGGGTGTGTCTACCATGAAGTTGTGCACTCTAATTTATGCATATGGCACGTGGACCCTGTTGCCGGTTGCCCCACATATCAGCGAAAGGAAGTAGAAACACAGAAGTAAATAGTTACACATAAATATATTTTTTGACAAAGAGATACTCCCTCTGTAAAGAAATATACAAATCTTTTATATCACAGGCTCACCTTGCTGAGAAATATACTCCCTCTGCAACGCACGGGCATTATGGGGGTTCACCTTTTTTTATGGGGGTTCAACCGAGAATATAATACTCAGATAGGCTCATGGTTCTAGACTTTGGGCCGCAGGCCGACCCTGCATGTTTGGGGGCCCATGTGTTCTGCCTCGGCGCTTTTCATATTGCAAGCGATCGGTACGGCGCTGGTTTTAGATGTTGTCGCAAGGCGAATACACAAAATTGAATAAAGCAAGGCAGCTATTGGAATGAAATCGAATGACAGTTCCTAACCAGCAATCCGAGTTGCAATTCTATCAGCGATATACCATGTGATAAATAATACTGTCGTACTACTTATACACACAGGACACTTATTTCACCATGCCAGATTATTACATCAAAATCTCTCGGAGGATAGATCAGTTCGGCAGTTGCATGCTGCTACTGAAAAATTTCAAAGTTGATTTGGACCAGCTCTCCTTGCCGAGAAAGTTTGATTTTTACATCACCCCCTACGACAAGATATGATTTAGATTTGAACCTTGACCATTGTCGGTGTCAAAACCGGCGGATCTCGGGTAGGGGGTCCCGAACTATGCGTCTAGGCGGATGGTAACAAGAGACAAGGGACACGATGTTTTACCCAGGTTCGGGCCCTCTTGATGGAGGTAAAACCCTACGTCCTGCTTGATTAATATTGATGATGTGTGTTACAAGAGTGGGTCTACCACGAGATCAAGGAGGCTAAACCCTAGAAGCTAGCCTATGGTATGATTGTTGTTCGTCCTATGGACTAAAGCCATCCGGTTTATATAGACACCGGAGAGGGCTAGGGTTACACAGAGTCGGTTACAATGGTAGGAAATCTACATATCCGTATCGCCAAGCTTGCCTTCCACGCCAAGGAAAGTCCCATCCGGACACGGGACGAAGTCTTCAATCTTGTATCTTCATAGTCTTGGAGTCCGGCCGATGATGATAGTTCGGCTATCCGGACACCCCCTAGTTCGGAACTCCCTCAACCATCCTTTAGCATCAATCATAATGCGACCATCCTTTGTACTTATGGTATATTGAGCAGGTTCATTCACACCAAGGCTGCGCAAGGTAAGGGAAACTTGGCCGCAGTCGCCCGGATTGTTGAATGACTCCCTCGTTGCTCTAGGAATTCCCTGTTTGCAAACAAGAAGACATACCCAAACAGTTAGATCAACACAGTGAATCATGTGAAACAACATGGAAATAAAAAAGAACAAAGCACTTGGGCGGCCAATGATTATGAGGAAGGTGGACATGTCAGTTTTTGTAAGGACTTTGGTATATGAAGTGCGAACTACTGCCCAGTCTGTTGCCGGTGCAACTGCACGGGCCGGAGCAGAGGCAAGTGCAAGTGTTGGTGCAGGTGCCGAAGCCGCTGCTGCTGCCGGAGATGGTGCTCCTTGTAGAGTTGGTGCCAGTGTCGGAGCAGGTGCCGGTGTTGATGCCCGATCCTCCGGTAGATCAGACTGATCCGCTGACGTGGTCGGTGCCCAACCCTCAGCTGGATCAGACTGAGCTGCTACCGCTGTCAGTGCTAGAGCAACTGCTGGTTCTCGATCTGTTGCTGAAGGTGGTACCGATGTGCGAGACAGCGGCGATCATGTCTAGTCTGCTATGATCAGCTTTCTCACTTGACTAGGATCCGTGACTGTGATCCAGATTTTTTCTTCATTTCTTTTAAACGCGAGAAGGACTAATTGTGGCATTTTTGTTAAACCAAACTCCAGTTCATCATAGGGATCCAGCTTGTACTCAGACAACAGACTGATCCATTTTTTTCCAGTAATATAAGTGACGGACAGTGCCTTCGTTACTAACACGACATAAGAAGTGAAACCTAGAAAAATAGCCATCGTAGAGCAAACCAAATGGGTTATTCTTTGATGAATGTCACATGGCAAAACCTGCATCATAAAATTGCAGGAAAAGAAAGAAAACATGACATTAAATCAATAAGATTTAGACAGTAAATCAATAAGATTTACTTGATGTGACACGAGTGAATCCTTACCAGGAAATCACTATGTTGAAGTACTAAACAGAAGATTGATCATCCAACTACACGTGGCATGCAGGGGCCCCGCCTACTCCCACAAGCAGGACAGTCCAAAGGTCGTGACAAATCGTATGGACTGAACATCCATGGGATTGGAAATCCTGGTGGGTGCGATAAACCCTGCAATGCATACAGATATTGGAGTGTAACCATAATTGATAAACCGTCCTCACAAAAAATATGATCTGGATACTTTAAAATATACAGACTGAATTGAGTGGACAGACATTAACATAGACCGTTCTCAGGACTGACCAAACACCAAAAGCGGTAGTACTAATAAACAATACATGGTTCACAAACACAAATCAAGTACTGAACAATAGGACTTACTACAGACAAGCAAATTTCCACTAACTAAACTCTGTAGACTATTTCTTCCCATCTACCTACGGGATGAACCCCGCATAACTGACTAGGCCATGGACTTCGTGTGAGATGTCTACATGCACCATCACCATCTTGTCAACCTTGGAGAACCTAACAGAGTGGTCTTTCCACTCATAAACATGATGATGAAGATAGGCCGCATCAGATTTGTTGGGAAGCTTTACAAGAACCACACCCTTCGTAATCAAAGGCAAAACCAGGAAATTGTTGTGGTCAAGTACAGCCTTGAGAACACGCCTGACAACAATGCTATAGGAAAACACTAGTTCAGGACACGTGGCGACAAGGACACAGCAGCTGGATAGTTCAGCAGTAGAACTCATCATCAGGTCTTCCAGTTCACACAGCATGACTTTGAGAACTTCATCTCCACCGCGGACCTGGTTCTAATTCAAACAGAAACCATATTTTATTACTACCTTCGTTCAGAAATATAAGATGATTTTCGATATTATACTCCATATATGACTACATATACGCACAGAAATGAGTGAACAAAGACACTAGAACATGTCTTCAAAGGCATGAGAGCAGAGGGATTACTTGCAATATCCATAACACAAGTTACTGAGGCAAATATACCCTCTTAAAAGGTAGCACTGATGTTCATAAAGTACTCCCTCCGTCCCAAAATTCTTGTCTTAGATTTGTCTAGATACGGATGTATCAAGTCATATTTTAGTATTAGATACATCCGTATCTAGACAAATCTAAGACAAGAAATTTGGGACAGAGGGAGTAGTTGAAAGTAATCTATAATAAATTAGTGTCAACCTCTCGCATGTTTTGGTCAAACGAGGAATTTAGAACCGTCATTTGGCACACTAAAATTACATGCAAGATCACATAGAAAGTTGCACTACCAGTACTAGTACTGCGTGTTAGATGAAAAAACACGATCAAGATCGAGAAAAATATCGTCAACAAGAGACATTACCTGGACTTGCTTAATGAGGGATCCCGGAGAGGGGGGCTTGGACAGGGCGATGGCTTTGAGCTTGTCTGCGGTAGTCTCGGCGGGGTGCTTGCGCTTATTCGTACCGTGAAACTCGACGGTTTTGGCCAGAGCCATAGACATCACGTCGGCCAGTGCTCCGGCGTCCATCCAAGAGAGGAACCTGAGAGAGAACAGTGAGAGGAGGAACGAGATGAGGGAGAAGCGAAGTGAGTGGGGGTTTTCTTCAAGAGAGGAAGCTGAGAGAGAAGAGTGAAATGATGGTTGCTTCGTCCGTCGAACTTACTGCTGGAAAGGAGTTTTTTTTTATTTGACGGCTCATTGGGCATTACTGCGGCGGTTCGATTGGGGTAGTCTACTGTCACTCTACTACGGAGTAATTTAGTGCATGGCTGGTGGACCCAAGTGTTGGCTGTCCCACACATCGGCGAAAGTGAGTAATTTAGTGCATGGCTGGAGGAGGATCTGCACTGTAGAGCGTGTCGACTATTTTTCTGAAGAAAAACATCATTACATCAAGCGTTTCCACTCTTATGACAGAGGAGTGTGAAACACAGCAGCCACTTGAACATACACAGTGCTCCTACTATTAGGCATGTGCAGTGGTTCATACGTCAGTACTACACAATCTTGTTGCTAGTGTAGTAAGATATGACGATAACAAATGATATTGTGCGCATGTCAACTACTCCTATATGTAACATAGTACCGCTTTTTCGACTGTTCGGTCGAGAATGAACGATGAGATCAATGTTAACAGAACTAGGTCCACAGCGCACGGAGAGTATGGTGCTATAGTACTCCACGAAACATGAACCATATGAAGCACAAATAGTGTTAGGCAGGGTGTATGAAGGGTGCACGGGATGGGAGCAAAAGTTCCCTTGTCGACCCACTTTTTGGTGTTTGGCAGAGTGCATGAAGGGTGCATGAGTCCACACTAGTAGGTTGACAAAAATACACAAAGAGGAAACAACAATATTGAGATGAGAATGCAACAAAACACACCCATACGCTTTGTGCTACAGTGACTGATATGCACCGTCTGAGTTTGATCCAACGGTCATGTTGCGCCAAGACATGGACATGCCCATGCAGAGGGCGCCTAAACACCACCGAAGTCCCTCTGCTTCTCGAGGCGCACGACGTTGGTGATGCAGCGTGCAACCGCCTGCAGAACCCGCTCCCGGTCGATGGGAGCCAGCTCGTCAAAGACGGCGTCCAATGGCACGAATGGATTCCGGTGATGGAGCCATGAAAGGATTCGCCCGACAACGGCGATGGCAGCCCGCAACGCCTCCTTGTCCAGCTCAGCCGCCACCATCGCACGGAGACCGCTCAGCTCCTCGGAGATATAGGTGAAGAAGGAGACCAGGTTAGGAAGACGCAGCTCGTTGAAGTCGACCGGGTGGTCGAACAGGTTTAGCCCGATGGCCGACATCGTCGCGCTGGACCGATGGTAGGCATCGCGCTACCGCAACACATGCGTGGCCACTTGGTTCACCAAGTGGCTGAGGTGATCCTGGACCTCGTCACGATCGGCCCGCTCGTGCTCCAGCGGGCTCCCCTGACAGCCTATCATATCTCCCGCTTTCTGCAGCAATGCCGCCGACGCCTTGAGCATCTTTGTGGTGGACGCCTCCCACTTTTGAAGCTCCGTGAACTCCCACACATAACAGAGGAGCATGGCACTCCTCTCCTCCTTGAGCTCACAGAGCTCCACGTCCTTGGCCCTGAGCTCCGCATCCTTGGCATGGAGCTCCTGTGTCAGGTGCCTCACCTCGGACTCCGTGATCTGCTGCGCCACCATGGCACCAGGTAGAAGCAATGGGGAGAGGAAGCAAAGGGGACGAAACGGCTGAAAGGCAATGCAATCTACGGGAAGGCGGCGGGAGCGAGCCGAGGAGCGAGGAATCTTTTGGTTTTCACCACAGTAAAACACCAGTCGACGGCTTCTCACATCAGGGAGCAGTGGGTTTTACAGGCGGAGTCATCGTGACTAATTGCTGCCGCGCCTGCTCCCGTCATTCAAAAAATTAAAAATCCTGCCGCGCCTGCTCCCGTCAATCAAAAAATTAAAAATCCTGCTGCACCCAAACACCAAAGCAACACCGCGGTGGATATTTAAATTTACCTGTCGGCAAGTAGATAAAAAAGGGGTGAAAAAAGAAATGTGGTGGCGGCCTAGCTAATTGGTCGAACTAGCCCAACTAGCTAGCCACCGTGCTTCACTGATGTACTCGGCGGGAAAGGTGGTCATTCATGATTTGATGACTCATTTACTTGCTTCGGCGCTACGACCAAGGAGGACCCAAAAACGCGCGGTAGGGCGTCCCACGTCAGGAATATTATATGTGTGCACCACCCGTGAGGACCCCGAAACCGCGCGGTAGGGTGTGCCACGTCTCGGCGCGGAGAAAAAATGTGTGTGTTAAAATATACTATATCCGACGTAGTACCTATGGTTCGACCTCGGGACCCAGCCAGTCGGTCGAAAACACCCCACTATCCACACAGCTTCATCTTGCAAACATGGCACGGAGGATAGATGTGGTTAGCTCCATCTCGACCAGCCACAACGTCTCTTGTTCTAGGCGATTCTTCTATTTTCCAAGCTTTTTTTAGTTGTAATAACACCACGGCAAGCTAACACCGCTCTTCGTGTGTGCCCGTGCAAAGGTTAGACGATGGAGAGAAGAGAGATTGAGATCGCAGACCTGGGATCCACCAGTAAGTGAGACAACGGTCATGCACGTGTTGACGAGGCACTCCCTCTACTCTACTCAACGCAAGTACTTTATAAAATCAAGTTATGGGACAAAGCCAACAACCGTTTGTTTTTTCAGGCTATCGACTTACGTTTTGTAGTCCAGGTTGCCAGTTCGAATCTCGTCTTTCAGATTTGTTAGTTTTAGGTCCAAATTTGATTAATGACAAGTGGGACCCCCGTGTGTTGTTCTGATATTTCAGTGTAGGATGGTTTTTTTAACAAACGCTTGCGCGGTTAGACAAGTAACGACACGAGTTACATGTACTTTGCAAGTTTACGAACAAAAATGACAGCGGCATAGAATATCACATCCACCCCGCAGCTTAGATACTATGGTGATACGTCCAAGCTGCGGGGTGGATGTGATATTCAAGCTGTCATTTTTGTTACATATGGTGATATGTTTTCTCGCACGACCACCCCAAAAGAGCTTGGAGGTCGTTTGGTCTGAGATCCAATGGCATCTGAGCAGTCTTTGTGCTTGTAAGCAGTGGCCAAACTCTTTTAGGGCTTTTCTGCAAAAAAACCATTCGAGCCACCCAAGGAGGTGTTGGGTCACAAATCCAACGCCTCCGAAGAGCTTGTATCACCAAAGCATCTAAGGTGTGGTAGCACATGATATTCCTACATATAGGATAATATGATGTGCTCCTTCATCTTAGATGCTACGGTGATATGAGCTTCGAGGTCGTTGGATATGGTATCAAAGGGCATGTGAGTAGTTTTTGTACAAATTGTGTGCAATTCTCAAACTCATCAAGGTTTCCTGCAAAAATATTAAGACACATCATGTGAGATGCTATGGGGGCACATGATATTCTCCCGGGGAGGAGGGGTGGGGGGTGCACAACCAATCGATGGTTGGGAGGGTGGGGAAAAATATAATCTAAACCACCCTAAACAGAGCTCCACAATTTTATCTAAGGTCGAGGGGTTGACCCCCGACAATCATAGCTTCGCCTAAACACAACATTTGCATGTACTGTAGTACTAGACTTAATATTCATGATTCAGTTTCATGTTCATTTTAAATATTGAACTGAGGACCATGGATGTCTTACATTTTACTCCCTTCGTTCCTAAATATTAGTATTTTTTAGAGGTTTCATATGGACTGCCACATATGGATGTATATGAGTCTAGATTCACTCATTTTGCTCCGTATGTAGTCACTTGTTAAACTCTCTAAAAGACTAATATTTAGGAATAGAAGGAGTATTTTTGAATTCGTGTTATACATGCATGGTTTGGAAAAATAGACGCACTATACTTATTGGATTGTTGTTGTGTTCGTGCGTGTGTGTCTCTGTGTGTGTGTGTGTGGTCATATGCTTGATACATACAAAGTTTTCTCACCTCCATATTGTTCATCTTTTAAATTTGAATTTGCATTGGAAAACTTACTAAGGATACCATGAAATGTGAAATCCACATTGAGATCACTATATCACAAACTCACTCTAATTCAATAACTCGTCATAAATAAATTACCATGTTGAGATTAGTATTTGCAAGGAAAATACGGGTATTGTAATACACATAGATTTGTTCGACAATTTAAAAGGTTCCTTTCGTATTCTCGAATGGGAGGACCCAACGGCGTACCAGCCAGACCTTGGCTCATATTGATCCTAAAAAAACAAAAAAATAAAAAACCGGGCTCGTGTCCTTCGGTGGCGTGCATGGTACGCACATTAGGCAACCCCAACCAGTCGAGCCTCAACGTTTCAAGTTGAAATATCTGGCGGCCAGAATTCTAGCCCTAGGAAATTCCACTCATGTCCCCGGTCCATAACGACTAACGATGAACAACAGAGGGATGCTTTAGTAACTACACAATGTTACCTACCGTGCCGAGCACGGTTCAATTCCCTCGGTCGCCGCTCATCAGGGTCACCCGTCAACTGCAATGTCTAGTACTACTACTACTACTACTATACCAGGATGAGCATAGAATTGAGCCCGTTTGTTCGTGCCTAGTACTTGAGTTAATATATCAGGCAATGCACTGGTACGGAGGGATTATCCTTTTACTCTGCATATATAACTTGTCTGAAGTCTAACTAAGCAAAATGTTTGACCAAATCCTATTTTAAGAAATACAACAGGACAGATGTACAGCTTGAAAATTTATTGCATGATGCAGGTTATGATATTGATTCGAATCCTAGATCTTAAATTTCAGAAAATCCAAAAGTGAGCATAAATTCTTGAAACTAAGCATGGTCACATGATATGGCACAAATATTACTTCATAAGTTTTTTATTCAATTTGAGACAAATTGCTTATGACAAGTTGCACAAATGAAGAGCCAAAGTATTTTGGAACAAAGACCTGTCACATTAAGGCGAACACTTTCACTATTGAAACCGTGGGCGTTTATGTGTCGCCACGAGTCCCCGTTTCTCTTCGGCAGGTGCCGTCCGAGCAAGCATGTGAGTCGACGGGAGGCGTGCGAGCAGACCGCTGCGCCAGCTGTCAGGGAGACGTGCGAGCAGACCGATACGCCGGCTATCAGGGAGACGTGCGAGCAGACCACTGTGCAGGCTCACCGAGAGGCGAGCCCTTTGACCAGGCTCTGCCGCCCACCGTCGTCCCAACTTCTCCCACTTTTAATGTCGCCGGCGCCGCAGTTTAAAATCAACCCCGCACTACTCGGTATCGCTACAATCTTCTCTCTTCCTATCCGATTCTCCTGTCGTCTACCTCAAACTAGCCTGACCTAAACGTATGCCATGCCGCATCACGATGGTCTGCCCTTAGTGTTCCAGTTTCCCGAGGATGAGACCCAGCCGGAGTCTCAAGAACATAAGGTGCTTTGGGACGAGCTTGAACTGGCCGTGCGGGAAGACGCCGCGCCTGTCCCCGCTCCCGTTCCAGCTCCCGTCGCCTCGACTGCGTCGGCGCCCATCCCCGTGGCATTGATGGGTTGGGAGCCACACATTGTCACCGATCTTGATCCCACAGGGTTCCACGAGTTCCCCGCCGACTTTCACGCGCCCGTGCACCTGCCACCGCATGCGCCTGCACGTGCACTCATGCGCACGCCCGTGCCGGTGCCCGTGCACCTGCCAGCGCATGCGCCTGCATGTGCACTAACATGCGCGCCCATGTCGATGCCCGTGCACACGAATGTCTCCGCCGCGCCGTTGACAGCATCTGTCCCCGCGCGGGTGCCAGTGCCCCCCTCAAAAGCATGGATGTCCACCGTCGACCGCTTCCTTGCACCAACGCCAGTCGCCTCCTCCCGCCAGTTGACTTGCTCCAAAGTCTAGAACATTTTGGCCTTCCTTGAAGCTAGGCCAACGTCCAGGAGTACGCCAACAAAGGCGCATGACGCCACCGTCTCCGTCGGTCAGTGGCCCGACGACACAAAGAGCACGACAGAGGAGCCACTTCCCACCGCGAGATGCCCCCACTGCCGCCGCGTAATCTAAATTTGCCATGAAAAACATTCAGATTGCCATGCTTAAAATTCGAACGTTTATCATTTCCGTTTATTTTATATCGATCGTCGTATAATTTTAAGTCGGAGTCAGACTGAACGAAATCTATGGTTTGATCGATTGAATGTTCTGCTAGAGCCGTATCAAATTAAATATAAAACGTCATCAAGCCACATGTATTCCTTGTCATCCAACGACCTAGACTGCTTCAATGTCGAGCGCTCAACACGTTAAGCATGCAGTTAATTTCATGCCAAAAATAGTGCTAATCACATAACAACACGCAAATAATATCCTAGTACTTAATATCCGCATGCACTTAATATACTTCCAAATTAACGTGCATTGCATGTACACACTGACTAGTGCTGCTAGTACGTGAAACTGGTGCCGTGACTTGTGAACGCGTCCAGATATGGCCAACGGCAACATCGCCCGCGAGTTCTTCCTGTTTGCTCGTGCGTCTAAACGCAGAAGGGAAGGAGAGAGAGAGAGAGCACACATGGAACCCACCAGTAAGTGAAGGCGAAATAGTACTAAAAATAATATTACATGTTATCCATTAATTAGGTTGTGGTAATATAAAAACATTATGTGAACAAATAGGGGTACAACAAACTTTGCTATTCTACGTATGTTGCCTATTGACGTGTGGCTTGAAGGCCCGGTCGCATGCTCGATCCTCGTCCTTTATTTTTTAATTTGTATAACGGTCCAAATTTGTTTCATGACATGTGGGCCCCTCGGTGTGTAGTTTGTAGAACTTTAATTTGTGGGTCGAAATTTGTTCCATTCCAAGTGGACTATCAGTGTGTAGTTTTGTATTTTATTTGTAATAATTAAAGAGAACAACATAGTTTTTTCAATAATACCATGGTGCGATGTTGAAGGCGAGAAAAGACGTGCGAGAGAGCAATGGCCGAGCCAGAGGGAAATCAACTAGGGGAGTTGCGTGGGTCGCAACGGTGTTTGGAGTAGTTGTGGGCCGGATGCTATGAAAATATAATCTAAACCGACCGGAATAAATGCCTACACAAATTAATCCAAGGTTGGAGTGCCCCTCGCAATGTAAATAGCTCCAGTTTTGTGAGGGATGGAGAGGTAGTAGCTTCAACGTGTGGAAGATACGTGTGAGAAAGCGAGGTCAATCGAGAGACATATAGATAGAGAGACAAAGTGAGTGTGGTCCGACATTCATTGAACAAATATATATGCTCCGGAGAGATATTGTCTGATTGAGCTTTTGGCAAGGGTGAGGGCTATATGATAGAGCTTGAGAGATGATCCAGTCAGAGACGTGTAGATATATTTTGTGCGTGGGAGGAAGCAAGGTCAACCGATCACATAGGGTCGCCGTGCGATTCGGAAGAGTGAGACATGTTGGAGAGAGTGACCTAGATAGACAATGTGTGTGAGAGAGTATACAATGTGAATAGGTCGAATTGGGCTCAAACATGGTGATATATCGTTTTTGTCCGAGAAAGAGCGAGGTCAATCGAGACATACAAAGAGAGAGAGAGAGAGAGAGAGAGATTGAGTTAGCGTGGCCCACCATGAGGTCGAAAGAGTGGCAGCGGCTTGGATGGACTGACCTAGATAGACAATCTGTATGAGAGAGTATAGAGTGTGTCGATCGAGGCCCGAACAGGGAGATATATCATTTGTGTGTGAAAGAAAACGTGGTTAAACGAGACTCATATAAAGAGAGCGAGATTGACCGAGTGTGGCCCGCCGTGCGGAAGAAATAGTGAGACACCCTCGAGGGAGTGACCTAGATATACAACGTGCGTGCGTGCCCACGAGAGGTTGGGGGGGGCTAGATAGGCAATGCATGTATTTAGCGTGAGAGGGTGAGAGGGAGAGGGGGGAGAGAGAGAGCTCGGCATGGGGTGCAATGGCGGGTGTGTGAGGTAAATACATTTGGTAACAGAGTGGAAAAAGGGGTTGTGTAGTTGAGAGACTTAGAGATCAAAACATGGAGAGAAAGAATGAACGTGTGTTGGAAACCGATAGCTTCCTAAGGTGGTTAAGAGAGGAAGATTGACCGATATAGGAAGTATGTAGCGTTTGTGCGGGGTGGGGGGCTAAAAACAACATTTGAATGTACATAGTACGAGACTTAATACCGATGTTTCAATTCAGTGTACATTGTAAGATTTGAACCAAGGACTAGGCATACGGGTAATTATTTCGAATTCGTGCCATACTAAGTTTCGAAAAGTTGACATTGACTCAATTTGTTGTGCTTTTTTGTAGGTCATATGTTTGATTCCATCCAAAAGTTTCCTCACTGCCATGGTGTTCATCATATACATATGAATTTGTATTAAAAAAGTAGCGTGGATACAGTGAAATGCGAAATCCACGTCAGAATTGCTGATTGCTACGTGACACACACTCTAATTCAAATAACTAACTACGTGACACACACTCTCATTCAAATAACTATGTGACACACACTCTAATCCACGTTAGCGGGGGTACCTTTTCATTTTTTTTCAAATAACTCCTCATTAATTAATTTATAGTACTCCCTCTGTTCACTTTTATAAGACCTTGAAGACATTTCAAACAATGTGCAAAACAGTTCATTTTAAGTTGTCTGAAATGACTTACAAAAGTGAACGGAGGGAGTATCTCGTTTCGAATGGCTAATTATTGCAAGAAAACACGGGCATAGTAATACATATAGATTCGTTTGCAAATGAAAGAAGATTCGTTTGCATTCTCAAATGTAGGCGCACCAGGCAGACCACGGTCGTGTCGGGGTGGATGCTGCTTCGGTGCCCTAAAGGCAACTGCCTTTGGATCAGTGACATGTGGGCCAACCACCTATTGGGCCCACATGTCATGGACACAAAGGCAGGTGCCTTAAGGCACCGAAGCATAGTCCTGTCGGGGTGGTCGCATGTGTCGGACGGACGCGTAGCACCCACCCCCTTCCGCGCCTTCAGGATGATGACAAAATAAGTTCACGCTTCCACGTTTCGGATTGAAATATCTGGCGGTCCCAATTCTAGCCCTGCAAAATCTCTCTTCTCCACCGTCCCCTTCCGCGCCCAGATTGCTCAAATCCCTAATTCGCTGCCAACCCAAGAAAAGTTCGAATCTCCCCTCGTCTCGTCTCTTTCCCCACCATTCCCCACCTCTGTGCCGGACAACGACGACGAAGACGATGGTCGCGCTTCACCACCGCACCGGAGCTACCTCATCTACGCCCTCGTCCACCGCACCGGGTGGTCCACCGACAACGTCGGCCGCCGCAACCGACGTGCCTCACAAACACCGAGTTCCACCGCATCAGGTGCTCTTCACCGACGCCGTCTCCTAGCTCACCGGGGCTACTTCACCGAGCACATCGTCGCACCTCCGCCCCCCGAGGCCGTTGGGGCTTCACCAACGGTCTCGTCCACCGCATCATAGCACTCCGCTGCCACTCAAGATCTGCATCCGTGTGCGGCCAGCCAATGCCAGCGCATCACCCTCAACGGCTCTGAAGTGACCCGCACTCTAGCTAGGCGAGCATGCCCAAACACCGGCCCGAACTAGGTATCCACACATCACTCCCTTGTGCAATATTCCGACGATGTTTGGATATCCTTTCACTTCTCTCTTAGCTTACACGCCTATGCAACTCTGACTTTAACTCTTATTTCTTCTGGAGATATCATCTGAAACAAGAATATACATTTTTTAGCGAAGCATGACGGCGCTACGGGATCTGGTACACATCCTGCTCACCCGTATAACCTTGTAAGTATCTGTCCTCTGGTACAACATCAAGGTCGATTTCTCTTATTTGATCAACCATTTGCCGTGTCAAAAATGCAAAGGGGGATGCGTGGAGCACAAGGCCTGCACATCCAAGCAAGTGGTAACATGTACTTGTACATGGAACATCCCAAGCGCAAGCATAGCTGCAGTGAGCCTCTACAACGAGCTAGCGTAAGTCCCTGCATTTCATTTAATTTGTATTGGTATTCGTGTATGATTTGTGTGTAGTGGCTGATCCACGAATTCAAGTTACCAGGGGCGAACAATTAACTTAAAAAATATGAAGGCACTTGCACTCCAGAAATCAACATAACTTGAGAAATGTGAAGCTACATGCACTTTGAAAACCAGCTAATGATCCAAAGTAGTTCAGATTATAAACACTAAATGATGCAAGAACCAAAAAACACAAAATGCAACATGGTGTACAAGGACTACAAACATGGTCTGTACCTGTTTGAATTATTCGTTCCCTGGCTGAAAATATCGAAGTGTAATTGCATGTATAACTAGTGCGCAAACTCCATATCAATATATCTATCATGCACAAGTATGCCAATAGTTTCAAACAACAGATTAGAAAAGTATTTATGCTATGTTGTCATGATACGGGGACTTTCTGGTAGATGGCCTCGACGTTTCCTCAAGCTATGAAAATGCACTATAATTTGCTTGTCATCAATGCCTGCAAATCTCTGTCTCTCTCAACATAGTAGATCATCATTAGACACTAAATCCTACAATGAGCTTGCAAAATGCTTGCATTAGATCCCTCATTAGACACTATATGTTCATCACCAGGAGCATGTAAAATGTTTGCATCAAATCCTTCATTAGCAGTCTGTTCATTAGACACTTCAGGCTCAAGAACAACATGAGCTTGTATGTTCGCACCGGAAACTTTATTAGATACATCAGATTCAGTCAGTTCAGTATTGATTGGGGGAGTTATAAAATAAGTAGAAATTGGTTTCATTTTCTCAGAGATTCCGTACATACAAGCAGTTTTACAACACCGTCAGGTTTAACTATTGGCCAGAAATTGAAGAGTTGAATAAGATATAGTCAGGGATGTGATGTACCTGCTCGTTGCGCATGCTACTCTTGCATGCTGCGACTATCCGTTTGCGCAAGCTCGATACCCTGCCCGTGCTACCGCCGTTGCCTCCCACGCAGGCTACACCCAGGGTTGGATCTTCGTCTTCTTGTCCTTCTGTTCGCTTGAAGCCCGGCAACCGTCCCTCAACGAGGGTGCGAGGAAGTGCTATGTCGGTCTGTCCAGCGGCGGCTAGGTTAGGAGCGAACCAGACTAGAGGCTGGAGCGAATGAATTGGGATTTTTCCTACTGTCGATCGATATGGGAGGCGCTCGTTTGGGCCGCGAGCCTGCTATTGGGCCTGCCTTGCACTTATGTTATTGGCCCATCCAAATTGAAACATTTTTCTTCATTTTTTCCATTGCCTGCTCATGCGTTGGGACGAACAAAACTAGCATGGGCCAACCTTGACGACTCAAACTAGGTGCACACTTTCCAGCCACCTGAGGCGGCCACCCATACCAGCCCCTATGGTGGCATCGCCCCTTTTTGCGTGTATGATTGGACAGTGAAAAATATTCTAGTGGCACTTTTGATTTACCCACAGAATGGTTGAATTGCTTGTTTCTATGAACTGAGTTCTCCAATAATGTGAAAGATGCCAGTCTTTTCATCCTATTGTAGATTGCTTAGATCTCGATATGCCAAAAGTAATCGCATGAAATATATAGTAAAAGCCAGTGTGATGTGTGTGGCTACAACTAGTCCGACTACACGTCCTCATATAACATATCAAGGACGCACCATCTTACCAGATTAACCATTCGGCTTACCCATGCAGTGTGGGAAGAAAGAAGTATTGGGACTGCGTATCCTAGCAATTGATGCCATGGACTCCTTCATACAACCTTGTAAGCGAAAAAGAAGTTGCAGCGTGCCTGTACAAAGAACTAGCGTAAGTTCAGTTACTTGCTTCTCGGAATTTTAGTTAGCCACTTATTGCAAAATTGTTCAATTATGTTGCTTGGCTTAATTTAGTTTGCTACTGATTACATAATGCCACAGCCTGTTAATCATATTGTAGACTGCACGTATCTATGTGTTTGATACTTACTGTTAAGAATTACCTATTTTCCTTAACTTAAATATCTACTTGTTTGTTTAACTGCTTTGCTGCTGCAACAACGGGTTACAATGATGTTAATAACTACTTTTCAGCATCCAATTGAAAATCTTTAATTCCTTGTTTGTTTAACTAGTTTTCTGTTATAACTCCTAGTTGAGATGTTTTGCTAACTTCAACTTTTCTGAATCCAATCGGAACTTTAATGGCAAAACAGGTTAGCCCAAGATCAAAGAGCGAGGTCCCCATGGACGTTGCATCATCCCACAGCAGTGGCACCGGCCCAATCGTGCATTATGAATTGCCAACTGCTAATGCTCTAGAGGCTAAACTAGTGGTAGAAAGAGATTCTGCTTCTGCACTTAGAGATGAAGTTGACATGTTAAGGAAGCAAACAGCACAATCACAAGTAGTACTGAAGACAACCATAGGAAAATAAATTCCTACTTGGTAAATCATAGGTGAAATGTTCTTTCCATCGTTGAATAACCTTTGTGTTGTCTGTTCATGTAATCAATCAAACCATTTGTTTTAGAGATCATGTAATAATTGTTTTTATTTGTTTTTTGGTTTGTAATTTTATTTGAGCACAAGTCGGTATTAATTGATAAGACTCGGAGACATTTCATTTGGATCGTTGTTCCAGACCTACAAATATGCCAATCGGGCTGAATGTGCATTCAACAATAGTAGTAGTATAGATGGACCATAAGTGGCACGCATCGGAAAGAGCCAAGATGCTGGCTAAAAAAAGGATGCTGTTGTAGCCAAAAAAAAGTACAGCGGCCTGGCTTATGTATGTTAGTTGATATTATTGATCCATATACTCTATAAGTGTTTATATGTCTGTTAGTTCTGTACATTCTTGGTTGATTGACTCGGTATTTGAATCTTGATACATCGCTTGTGTACATATCTAAATGGGAGTACACATTACGCTGCGTGTGACATTTGAGTTGGACATGAAGTGTTTCAAATATTTGAATTCACCTTAAACTGGATTCTAGCTTCTGAATTTGAGTATCGGCATTTGTAAACCATATTCATATATCTCAGTGGAATACATCTTTGTCGTCCTTTTGAAGATATATAAAAACACATAGAATGATTTATAAAGATTCATATAGGAATACAAAATGGATTCGAATTTAGTTGCCAGGGTAAACGTGGATGCTTATTGTCCCAAAATTCAAAAGAAGCGGCAAAATGTCTACTCCCACGTCGGCTGCCCGAAGCCAAGTGTTTGGGAGATGGAAATTACTGTCTACCCATTACACGGACAATCCATCGGCCCGATTTCCACTGCTCTAAATAGGGGTAGGTTAGTAACTTCAATTAGACGTGACATGACCGCCTCTGAGCCCATTCCGACACAGTGGGCGTCAAACATGGGAGGCAAAACACATTTGATTCAAGCTCGTCCCAAAGACCTCTGTTTCTCCCTCCATTCCCCATTCATACACGATGGGCGGCAAAACAAACTTGACTCGGCCGAAATCGATGTAGGCAAATATTTTCAATAGGGGCAAGTTTGTAACTTCACTCAGACATGACACAACCACCCTACCTGTCAGCCCCGTTCATACACCGTTGGTGCCAACCATGGGCGCCAACCACCCTCTCCTCGCCCGAAATCGCTCTGGGCAAATATTGGCGAGATGCGAGATTACCGTCCTATCCTCAACCGACGAGACATCCAAATTTTAAATGAGGGCTAAGTTCATAACTTTCCCATATTTCAGACAGGCGCGTCCCAAAAACATGGTTCCCCGTACCTCTCCCTCCATTTTCCCATTCATACACCGTCCGTGCTAGAACACCCCATCCCCACACCAGCCTCCATCCGCCACCCCATCCATCGCCGCCGTCCTCCACCACATCCATCGCCACCGTCCTCCACCATGCCAGAGCGCCTACCAAGACCGCGTCGTCCACTGCTAGAGATGGACGCTTCTCATCCACGGCGACTGACCAATTGCCTTGCATCGCGTCCTATCGCTTCATTGGCGCCGTCGTCCTCTTTGTCGGGCCCACTCACACGACCTTCCCTTCCACCGCAACGGGACTTATCCCTCGATGCACCCGTCTACCGTCAAAGATCTGCTTCAACGCCACCGACAGCCATCGCACCCCCGATGCCTAAACGGCGCCGCAAGAGAGGTGGTACTTCGTATCTCCACAACTTTTTGATCTCAACAAGAAAATAGATCTTAACTTAGTTACTATACTTTCTTTTCAGCTCTTAGAATTTAGTTCTTAGTTCGAAGCAAACAATGGATGCTAAATATCATTTCTCCGGTTTGCAGCTTCAAAACTGCCATGGCACAGCCATAATACGGTTTAATTGATCATGCTTAGGATTTAATTGATCATGTTGGTTCCGTGGTGGTTTCTTTAATAGAAATCGGAGGGGAAACACTCTTTTGCTAAAAAAATATATGCTTAGAGTTTCCCCTTTTATGATCATTATACGATCAGAATACGTGCTTCGTGTCATAATAACACTACTCCACCCATCAAGCTAAACAAGCTTAGTTGTTCAAATACGAATATGATATTATTAAAACAACATTGTTTAATTGGTCAGCTAAATGTCCCTAAATTAGTTTCGAAAATGCATGTTTGCCGCTCGGGTGTGTATCTCTACAGGGTGCCCACGGTGGGCCGGCCCACCCTGGGATTTTGGGTCGTCCCAGGCCCCGATTCCCCTCTGTTCTATTGCGCGCTTCCTATCTCTACTCGCCCCCAGCCGCTTGCCTCGCCGGCGACTTGCCGTCCCCGGACGGCATGACTCTAGGAGGAGACGTCGGACTAAAAGGAGGCCAGGAGCCGCTCTCCCAACAGTGTCACCGCTGCCCAGGGGCGCTGCCGTGCCTACCTTCCTAGTCTGTTCAGGGCTCAGGCATGCAGCACCCACCAAGCCAACCCGATTTATCCTGAGATACGTCCTCAACACTCAACAGCCACTCCTCATCACCCATTTTCTAATTGAGTCATTACTCATTAGGCAGGACTGTCATTAGGGTTTGTTGTGTGCTCAGTGCTACCTACACTTAATGGTTCAGATGTATTTCGGTAATGTTTAGTACCTCTAAAGTTCACAGGGTTCTCAAAATTCCGGCCCCCGGAACAGACACTAGAAATTTTGGATTGTTGGTCGTATTGACATTGACCCAGATTACTACTGCAAGCCGGGTTTGTTGACAATTTTACTTGTCTTTCTTACTCATTTGATATAATATCCAATTATTCACGTCGATTAGTTGCAAACGTTAAGTGCTAGACAAACTTCTTCGTTCAGATTTTGGACAGTCTCTTACTGCAGTTACAATTCTGCATACTTGTCCTAGTAAGCTCACAAGTAAATGATTGATTCACTACATCTATGCTTGCCTTGTCATATTTATTGTCAATATTCTTTTAGGGTGGACCACCCTGTTTCTAAATACTGGAACCATAGACATGATTGAATAGTATTTCTCTATGTGATCTCTTCCATCATGTGTGGGCAACGAACATTGCATTGTATAGAAAGAAAGTGTCATTTCCAGCTTTTACATAGGTTTCGATCTTTTACATGGAATACAATCTGCCTACTTGCTTTGTGTCGCACTACCAACACTCCACCCTTGAAGCTAAACATTATGCCACTCATAATTGCATAGTTTATTTGTTCAAATACGAATTTCATATGATTCTAATGTTCCTACTTCAGTTTTGAAATGTGTGCCTGCCTGTTATAGAGACATAAGGGGTTTGTATTTCTGTGTGTGGTCTGGTCAGCACTGTTGGGGAGGTGAACTTTGCATATGCAGGGGTTTATAGGGAAAGACTCTCCGAGTTGAATCCGCAATGCATTCCATAGATAATCTGACTACTTTATATGTTTTCATGAATCTCAGATTCTGAACAGCATCATAATGATTATGAGCTTGCGCACATGAAATGAATAAAGCAGAACAATGCCATGGCTGTCAAACTTGGCATTAAGAGACTGAAATCAAGTCTGGATGCAATGCAATGCAAACGCTCTCCACCTACAGATTCATGCTCAGAATATGATCCTAATAGTGATTCTGAGCTAGAGGGAGACCTTAGTCAATGTAGCTCCCTAGTGGAGGAGTCAGAGGAAGATGCCCTATCTTATTCACCCATCAAGGTACTTGCTCTAACTTTCCAAGGTTACATTGCTCGCACATATCTTGCAATTGATGTTTTGCATTGCTTCTACTTTGTTGAACTGCCATTAGCTTAGTTTACACATCATGTATGTGAATACGCCTCGCCCTGCCTATCCATTTTCAGTACATATTCCATCTGTCATCATACCATATTTATCCATTCAAATGTTGTTCTTGTGTATCAGACGTTCAAAAGGAAGAGGGCGATTGCTGATCGTGGAGGAGCACAAGCAAAGTATTTGGAAAAGGTAGTGGAACCTGATAAATCAAATAGCCCTTTAGGTGTAGTTGCAATATCACCTGACCCACAAAACACCCCAACTCTAGCAGACTCTAGCCCTACTACACTCGTCATTTATGATGCCCCGGCTCAGCAGACCCCAACTACGGCAAATAGTATGATTATGCCAGTTGACATAGCACCAGCTGTACGACACAAAACCCCCATTCCCGCAAAGAGTACACCAAATCCAGTTGCCAAATCCCTTTTCGAACCAGAGAGAGCCCCAATTGCAGCAAATAGGACCCCTGTTCCATTTCTTCCCAGTTTAGAAGATGAAGCTTATGTTGTTGTCAGGAACTTTGTGCGCATCTTTCCTTCATGGAAATATTGTACCGCAGACACAGAACAATTTCCAGTCTTCCTCCGCAACTTACGCGTAAGTAATGTACTAATGTTATTCATGGTCATTACTGCATATGTTTCTGCTGACATAACACACAAGATTTCATTCTTTTAAATAGGCGAGGAGCAAACTGGATTGTGATGACGAGCAAGGGTTGGTTGCGCTTTTCAAGCACTCGTTGATGAAGTATCATTCCTACCTAAGGCAAGCGCACTTCAATGGCAAGCCTCTGAACGAAATTTCTGTAAAGTCTCCGGTGCTACATTTATTCGACGGTGACTGGAATAATCTTGTTACACACTGGTCTCGGCTGTAGTGTAAGGTACTTTCTATGATATCACATCAAAATTTGAACTACATTTGTGCATTTGCCTTAATGTCTCACTTGTATGAAAATTGTTAGCAGAAGAACATTCGTTCTCAAGGGACCACAGAATCTCGCAACTATACTGCACACTGCATTGCTCCTGCGAGTACCTCTTGCCCTGTATGACCATACTTACTTTCATAGTTGTTTGATTATGTCGCATCACTGCACATGTGAGCCTCGTAATCGTCCGTTTGGTGGACATTAGAAGATCTGTATGGACTCTTACATAAATTTAGAATCAACCCAATGCTTTTGAAGAGGTTTAGCTCTGCAGTCCTCTTGTAAGGACTGAACGTGGTCTATCACTGTACTTACATTAACAGCTACTCCCTCTGTCCCATAATATAAGAACGTTTTGTACAGTACACTAGTGTTCAAAACACTCTTGTATTATGGGAAGAGGGATTGGTTCATTTTGTAGCATTCTGCATCTTATCTCCCTCGCCCACCATTTACTAAAAAAGATCAGATCTATATTTAATCTTACCAACAAGTAGAATACACAGACAATGCCCGTGCAGAAGTGTAGCCCATTGCTCTTGTCAATACATTTTGTCCTGTAACGCTTGTACTTCCAAGGATTGGTAGTTGATTATGTAGCATCAATCTGCATCTTATCTTCATTATCCTCTACCCCTTCGAGTATTATCATATCTATAATTACTCTCTACAAAATGTAGAGTACAGGCAATGCTTATGAAGAAGATTATGTGTTGAAATTCTTGAGTTATCCTTCCCTTGACATGGAGAAGGGCATTATAAAGCCGGTGTTAACTGTTAATGTAAGTCAGTCCTTCTAAAGCCTTTATCCTCAACTGCTGTTTAATTTGCTCATACTTCCTATCGTTTACTGCTGTTTAGTTTGCTGTTTCTACCAAAATGCATGTTCGCAAGAACCATAAGTTCTAAGTTTTACTTGTAAAACCAAATTCCTTATTCATACCATGCACATTACTTAATACTCCCTATATGTATGCTTGTTTTTGTGGATCTATAATCCAGTGTGTGGTGAAGCAGCCCACGTTTGCACCTTGTCATCTCCTGTTTTATCTTAATGATGTGGCTGATGATATGAAGAACATGCCATGCACATTATCCAAAATAGATACAATGATTTCCTTTGCCCTTCATCTATGCTTGTTATGTTGACATGGTAATCCAATAGTGTGGTGAAGCTCCCCGCATTATGAACAATGCCAAATTATGCTATTGATATTTTGAACTTACTCTTTATTTTCTAATATGAAATTGGATAGAATTGACAACACAATTATCATCTTTGTTTATACACGTGCAAAACCTGTCATCTCTCTGCTTTGTTTCAGGGTGATATGCCTGATGGCATGCACAAGTCTGTTGAAGGCTGTGAGACAAACCCAACATATATTGAAGCAAAGAAGGCAAAACATCTTAAAGATAGCGAGACAACCCCAAAGTCTTGTCTTGATGCAGTGTTCAAGTTACTTGAGACTAACAGTCAGACAAGCTCACAGAATTCGTTGTCTGAATCAGTTCGACTTCTTCAGTCCCAAGTTCTAGCAGAAAGGCATTATGCAACTCAACTTCGACTTGAAGTCCTATCTCTAAGAAAGATTTCGGAGAACACCAATGAGAACCTCATCGCTAAGCAGCTACACCTGGAAGTTATGACCGACATGCTAGGCCGGTCTCAAAGCCTTGCTCAGCAGCTTGCGCAGCAGTTCCCCTACAAGGCTAACCTTTCTTGAACTGTCTTGGAAGTGGTCTCGGTTCAGTATTATTTTGCTATGATGCAATGGTGCCCAGTTTTTGTAATCTGCTTCTTCGTTGCGGTTTATGATCACTGGTGGCGAACTTCGATGCCCAGTGGATGTAATATACCTTACATCCTTTATTGTATAGTGTATATTTATTCTTAGTTACTATGTCGTAATTTCTTTATTGTATAGAGTAGGTTTGTTCTTCATTCCTACTAGTTCTGGAAAAAAATCATATGTAGTCGACCGGGCCTAAACATTCGACTCTAACGGGCCAGGTTTTTAGCGGGCCACAATTTGGTCGGCATGCATCTTTCTTGGGCCCGAATGATTGGGGCCTTCACACATTGCGCCAGGCCCAAACTTACACAGGCCTATATTTTAGTTGGGCCTTTTTGTCGACCCAGCGCTTAGTTTGGCCCAGGTAGCGTTGGGCCATTAACAGGCTGAATATTGTACTGGCCTGTTATGGCCAAGATGAAACCACGGGCCTTTAGCAGGCCAAAATGCATGTTGGGCCTCAATTTTCACTAGTCATCCACGGGCCTTCAGCAGGCCGAAATGTAGTCCGGGCCTTTTTGGGCCCAGTTAGCTAACGGGTCATTACCAGGCCGAAACATATCTCGGGCCTTAGTTGACCCACTGATATCATGGGCCTTTAAGAGGCCGAAAGCTTAGTACAAGCATCAACGGGCCGAATTACGCGACAGGCCTTTAACAGGCCCAAAGTCACGTTGGGCTTAACTGTTGCCACCTTTAGCACGGGCCGTTAGTGGGCCCGATGTCCCGTCGGACCATATATGGCCCATGGGCAGCACGGGCCATTCCCAGGCCGAAAGTCACACCGGGCTGAAATGGGCCCATGTCTACATCAAGCCTCTAATAGGCCGAAAGTCACTAGGCTGTAGTTGGGCCCAAATATTCGGTGAACAATTAACGGTCCAGATCTGGCTTTGGGCCGCAAATGGGCCCAAATATTGGGTAAACAATTAACGGGCCAGATCTGGCTTCGGGCCGTAAATGGGCCCAAATATTGGGCGAAAAATTAACGGGCCAGATCTAGCTTCGGGCCGTAAATGGGCCTCTATTAAGCAGGTCGTTATTGGGCTGGCCCACTAGTACCTGATTAAGTAGTATGGGCCATTGACTAGGCCGACCTTTTTAACCTATATGGACCTCTATTGGGCCCAGCCACATGTCGACATATCATAGGCATGTCCCCTCTAGTGGTCGGGCGACATCTGGCCCAGTGACGAGCTGACAGGTGTTCCCTTCGGCCAATCAGAATTTTACATGTGGAAATTTCCCATTGGTCAGGGCTGTTAACGGGTTATCAGATCCAAAATCCGACCCGAGAGCTTAACGGCGTTCCGTTACGGTGGATGCCACGTGTCGGTCACCCTTGACGAAAGCACTTCTGTGACGCGCGATTTATCATCATGGAAGTGGACACTTCCATGATGATAATTTTGGTAATGTCATGGAACACTTCTACGACAGCACAGGTATGACTATCTTGATTCTGTCATAAAATCGTCATGGATGTACATGCATGACAGAAAACGCGACCTACTGTGACAAACACGTATCATCACGGAAGTGTATTTTTTTGTAGTGATTGCTTATATCTGCACATATGGTCTATTTGTTATTACTACAGCACCATGTATTTTTCTGATGATGGCAGTTCGGTGCTTGTCTGTAGTCTAATAGGAGCAAAGGATCACAACTTTGTCTGTTGTGGGGTAATCACTTGTAAACTTTAACAGTTGCTAAAAATTGTAGTAACCTGTCCACTTGACCCAGGAGATCTCCTGTGGTGTGGTGTTTAAAATGATATCTGGATAGGCTGGTCATCTGTAGCACAATGACATTTGCAAATTACTGTAGATGGCCTTTATTTCCTGCTCCTTTTGCTGGTTTGTTAAGTCTATTCACCTTTTATTGGTTTGTTTGCCCCTTGGACTGCTAACGTGCAGTTTGTAGACCAAATGATTTGATTTGCCCTTATATTTGCTAGTATTCTTTTTTGTGAAACATATATTTGCTAGTATCTAGTACTGCCCAGGGTATTTTGTCTGTCGTGTATGTGGCAAAGTGATTGAATACATGGTCTATGCTGTAGTTCAAATGTGTAAAAACATCATCATGCTTTATGAGTGAAGTAATGTTTGTACATAAATCTCCAAACTCTTTAAATGTGTAGGCTGGCATAGATAGATCATGGCCATGCTATGCACTGTGTAGGCTTCTTGCCATGGCGGACGCTCTATTATCAACACAGTACCAGCATGTCGATAATGATTTTGGCAGCAGTGTGAGGCAGCAGTGTGCGGTGCAATTCCTTCATTGGATAATGATTTTGCAGGTACCCCGAGAGGCCCTTGAGTTTGTCGGAATGTTGATTAACTTCCGCTCCGGCAAATTTGGGTACTCCATATGTCCTATTTTCAGCAAAGGTCATCCTGAAATTTTCCGTGAATTTTAGCATGACTTTGCTAAAAATAGGACATATGGGGTACTTGCAACTAATGCATGTCCCGGGGTATCTTAGTACTTAATTAAGTAGGATCAACTGCCCCTTTATTCTTAATGTTAGTTAACTCTTAATCATCTGAGCAAGTCATCGGCGCCGGCCGGCTGTTTTCTGAAGGAAAACAATATAATAGAAAGTACACCTGCTTAGGAAGGCGTGACCAAGGCGTAGACCTGAACTTTTGTCGACGGTCGAATTTTCTACCGCCCTTAATGTTTTTTGAATTTTTTCTTGCGTGTATTTTCTACCAATCCATAGACCCGCATTTGGCTGTTTTTTGAAATTTTTATGCAAATACTTTTTCTCTAGAAATTGGCTTCTGCTATCAGTAATTCTCACAAGAAATTCAACTGGTTCAAAGTTCATTCTGACTAGTGACAGTGTGGTGATTACTACTGATCAATCAGCTCAAGCTTGTTTACTTGGGTGCATACAATCACACGCTTGGAGTAGAGTAGAAAACTTGTGTTGAAGAAACATTACGGCTGGTCTGAGTTTTTAGCAGGTAGGTTCATTCACAGAAAGAGGAAGCTGCCGATGTTAATTAATTCCTAAGTAATCTGAGCAGGTCACTGCCGCCGCCGGCTGTTCTCTGAAGAAAAATGAAGATAAAATTACACACTTGCTTAGGTAGTAGGCATGACTGGCCTAGGCATGGACCTGAATTTTCGTCGCTAACACACCATTTTCTACTTCCACTTGTAAATATATTTTCCCTATATAGATAGATAGATAGGCCTGCGACTTGGGTTGCATACTCGGTTGTTCTGAAGTTGGCTCTTGATGTCAGTTAGTAACTCTCATGAAATATTCACCTGTGTTCAAAGCTCATTCTGACTTGTGACAGTGGTGTGATTAGTCCTGATCACTTAGGTAAATCCTCTTTGTTTATTTGCCTGCATAATCTCACGATTGGAGCTGGGGGCGCCATGTGTGAGCCATCCACGAGCCGTTGACCTCACTACTGTCCTGCCTGCCCACCTCCCCTACCAGACCCTGACCGCCATTAAAGTAACCAATCAAGCTCCTCATCCACTGTGATCAGAAAGAAACTATGAAAATGACACAACAGAAGACAATACCCCCGATCTAGTCTAAACACACTGGCTGGCTAATAGTTAGTGTAGGTGTATATATACACATATATACACGTGAATCCACCTACATCCTAGAAATCCATTTAATCAGAGGAAGACGACGAAGAAGAAGAGGAGGAGGAGGAGGAAGTGAGGTTGGTTAGCCAAGAGTCAAACCCTAAATGATAAAACCTTGGCTTTTAGGGTGCCTCGGTGTCGATAAAAACCTAACTGATGAAAGCTTAGCCCTTAGCTTGTTCATTCTGTAGATTTCCAAATTCTGTTTTGTACCGCACACCGAAGCCCCAAGAAAGAAAACTGCAATCTGAAACAGATGATCAATTTTCAGCCCTTGGATTAGTTTAGTATTTTTTTCACACACTCACACACCCTTGCTTGCCATGTGTGTGAGAGAGATAATGAGAGGATACAAGAAGAAGGGGGTTAGGAAGGGACTTGGACCTTAGCAAAAACACACTAACGGCGAATTCCTCGAGAATTAGGTTATTTGGTCAACTTAGAGATCTTGTTCCTTGACAATAACCAACTTTTTAACCAATCTTTTTTCCTATCTAGAGCGAACATGGCCCACAACAATGAGGCTGGCGGTTCGGGCAAGCAATTCTGGGAGCTATCCCAGGAGATGGAGGAAGAACCTCACCGCTATGAGGACGCCGCAGAAGACACCGATCCTGACTACACAACCCCTAGTGGCGTCGGGGATGACACCACTGATGGTGCTGCCGAGGATGCCACCACTGATGATGACAGCGGACGCACAGATGGTAGACAACCAAAGAAGCAACGGAAGGATCGGCGCCCGAATGTGCTCAGCACCGTCAAGGAGGAATTTACTAAACTGTCCTCCGAGGGGCATCCAATGGCGCCCAAAGAATTAGTCAAGGGGTATGCGCTTCAGCTTGGGTGCATTCTCCGGAGCACCGTCTCGATCAACACTGAGAACCTAAGGCATAAGGACCAAGGGAATTTGTGCAACCTCCTCTTCACAAAGCTACATGAACAATACAAGTTCCCTGGTGACGTCACAAACACACGCCTCTCAGGGAATAAAGTGAACAGTGCCGCCCTCACGAAGATGAGCATGACCCTGGCTACTTGGAGAGGCGCGGTGAAGAGAATGATTTAAAATGGTGATAGTTATGAGAAGATCAAGGAGAAAAATCCTTCGATCAGCGAAGATGACTACAAGGAGTTCAAGATCAAGTGCGAGAGCAACGCAACCGTGGAATCAAGTCAGTGGGGGAAAGATATGGGGGACTTGAACTTAGGGGTCCACCAACTCGGTCCTGGCGGTTACAGAGTGGCGGAACCTATATGGGACAAGGAGGACGCGGAGCGTGCCGAGCAAGGCCTACCGCCCCGCTTCGAGAAATACCGTGACAAGCAGACCAGGAACTATGTCAGGGCCCGGTAAAAGGTGGAAACGGTAACAAAGGAGCTTACCACGGATCCAAAGACCAAGGTGCTTGAGCTTGTTCTGGTAAGGAATACAGCCCCGCGTAATTAGCTCCATATGGTTGCATTCTAATTAATGAAGCCAAATTTCTAAATGGTTCACATTCCTTCCGTAGGACACTAAAAGCAGTAGCGTGGGGTCGTCTCAGAGCTCCCATTGGGACAACACTTTAAATAGGGCGTTGAACGTAATGAAAAACAAGGATAAGTTCAGTAAGCCGTCGTCAGCTGGTCGTGTGGCCGGCAAAGGCTTGTCCACGAAATGGTCGTCATACTATAATGCTGGTGGGCAAAAGGAGAGAAAGACCAGCTCAGAAAGCTAGTCGCGCGAGGTTCAAGAACTCAAGGCACAAGTGGCACGGATTCCGGAGATGGTCCAAGAGCAAGTGCAACAAGAACTAGGAACGACGCTCACCGCCATTGTGCCTACCTTGATTGAGGGGCTGCAGGCGTGGATTGCGGGCGACCAATAGGGGCCGCCCCCGGTTCCCAGCTTCACGGCCAACAACTCGCACAATGCGCAGGCGGCATCATTGGTGTCTCCGGCGGAGGCGGTATTGGTGTCTCCGGTGCCGGCGCGGGCATTGGAGCTCAATGCACTCCGGTGTGCGAAGAATACGCCGTCCGGCACCTCGGCAGCAAGCGGCCCCTCCGTCACTTGCACGCCCGCCGTTGGCGGTGCCTCGACATTAGCTGAGCTCGACGCTATCACGGTAACTAAGCCTCTCGGCCAATGACTTCATCTCCTTGCCTTTGACTGGGCATCCCTGACGCCCTACATGTTTTCGCACGGCGCCGGCGCCGACGTTCCATGCACTCTCCTGCACTTCGTGGGAGGCGAGTTGATCAATGTCGCCAAGGGCAGAATCGTTCAACCGGGTAACCCCGTGTTTCACGGTAATCCGATGCCACCCACTGTGTATAGGGTACAACTGGTTCGGGTGCTGCCAGGCTGCGACGACTTGTTACCTCCGTTTCGACCTGCTGGGGCCGATGAAGATGATGTGATGACCCTCAGCGTCTGCCTAAGCTGCCCCTGCTTTGGCCGAAGAGCCAGATTCATTTGGGGGCGGGGGACACCACCCCACAGACAACACCGCCAGTCGTGCCGGCGCCAAGCCATGGCAAGACCGCCGCAACGCTACCAGACATGCGGGACATGCATATGGCACAGGATCCGGACATGCATATGGCACAGGATCCGGACGATGATGACGACGGTACATTTACCAACATTGATAAGTACTTTGCCAAACATGGGTACGGTGACGAATTCTTGGGGCCTCCTTCTGAAGAACACAACCCTGGAAAAGACGACCGCGATCTAGTTGGTACCGCGGAGAAACCCAATTGCAATAGGCATCGTCTGGCGTTTAGTTCTCAGGAGACGCCTTCAGGTGTTGCCTTCACCGAGCCTCAGATAGCCGAGGTGCGAAATATTATCAGCCCCAACACACTCAAGAAGGCGGTCTCTGAGCAAAACTCGATCCCATTACAGCAAAAGAAGAAGGGACGGAAAAGAAAGAATAACAAGGGCGGTGCGAGCTAGCCGGTACCGAGTACAATCTGTGCTCAAGGCGGGCCACCTTCACATAAGGATATCTGGAGGAGGGTGCATGTGGCGGGTAGGCCGATGCTACCGACTAATCTGCTCAATGCTGCAACCGGTGCTATGCGGAGTCTGCATGACAGTGTTTTTTCTTTGCAGAAGCAGCATCTCTCCGAGAATGATGTGGCATACCCGGTTTTCATGGCCAAGGTGACAGAGGGCAAGGGATTTGTGGATAGCGCCATCAGGGGTACGATCATGCTGCAGTTTGATGACATCTTCGCTATGTTTAACCTTTATCCGCTGCACTACACCTTTGTTCGGCTATTTTCGCTGAGTATGGAGATGCAGATCATTAGAGACAAGACCCCGGACATCGTGATAGTCGACCCCTTCTACATGCGTGCCAAGATCTTGGGCAGCACTGGCGACCGGCAAGTCGCGAGTTCACACCTCGAAGGCGTCATTCTGGCAAACCCAGAGAAGGATAACTTCCTCGTGCCTTACTTTCCCGAGTAAGTCATCCCCTCACCGCCCCGTAACATATGATTTCTTAGATTTCGATCGTTCTTTTTTTCTAACATTCCGTGTTTTGTGCAGTGACACACATTGCACACTCATCCTCTTAAGCCCGAAATATTCCATGGCCATGTATTTCGACTTGGACCGTTAGTCGAAGAAAGACTACACAAATATCAAGAAAGTTCTTGATGATGTTCTCACCGGCTACGCCAGATCTGGAGGCACCTTCAGCAGGCCAATTCGTAGGTACGGCAAGCACGTGTTCACCCACAATATGATGTTCCCCTGTGTCATGCAGCCGCCTGGCACTCAGAAGGATGCCTACTATGCCCTCCATCACATGCGGGCGACCATACGGGACCATAATCACCTTCTGCTACCAAATAATCTCAAAAATTTGGCCACACGCTTGTCGGTAATCCAGGACGCGGACACCAAACAAGAATTCTATCACATCCAGTCGGAGTTTGTGGAAATCATCCATCAAGATGTCGTTCGTACCTCGGGGCAGTTCTAGCTCAGATATCAACCGTCCAATAGTGAGATAGAAACAACGCTACAAATGGAGGCTGACAACGCCCACGATTTCATGACCATCACGAAAGACGATGGCTTCATCCATGCTCCGATCCCTGAGTCGAGTCGAAAGTAGTGATGCTATGTAGTTCTGAAATGTCGATTGGCTCATGTTGTAATTAAAATTTAATGAACTTGTATGTCTCTTTGGTTTGGACAGTCGTTCAACTTATATGTAATCGATGCTATTTATTAGTAGGACCATGAATTGTGCTATTAATGTGTTGCTTTTCTCTTCCGATCCTTTTGTTGCATACTTGTATATTGCTTATGTATTGTCTGTGAATTGCTACTAACATTTTGTTAGGCTAGTGCATAGAGATGTCGTCGTATGTCGTGTACAAGGGTAAGGTTCCCGGAGTCTACGACGACTCAGAGGAGTGTCGGAGACAGGTTCACCATTTCAGCGGTAACAATTACAAAGGGTACACCACTAGGGCGGAGGCGGAAGCTAGATACGCGCGCTATCTAGCGGGAGAGAGGAGGGAGCGGTGGAGGAACCGGATGAAGACCAGTTTCATCGTGATGATGCTCATCGTGATGACCGCAGCTCTCTTCTACGTGATGGTAGTTTAGATGATCGATATCGACTTGTAGTGTGAAGACAAACTCGCTATTCGTGGTCTCGAGACTTGTAATGTTCTAACTTTGTTCGGTATTTTGAATTCGGAGACTAATATGATGAATTGTATTCGGAGACTAATCTTCTATTGTATTCGATAAATCTGTTGTTTATATGTTGTGCTGTCTATATTCTGTGCAGTAATATATTTTGTAACCTGTGCAAATATCAGAAAAGAAAAAAAATCCTAATATTCATTCTAGTGGTGCACCACTCTGCACTTTAGTGGCGCACTACAATAAGCACACTAGTGGCACATTATCTAGAAGTGCGCCATTAGTAACCCACAGCACAAGGTAAATATGCCCCCCTGGGAGGCATAGTAATGGCGCACCGTGTGACATACTAATGGAGCACTCCCTGGTGCGCCACTATTGTCTGGTATACTAATGGCGCACCAAGGGTGCGCCATTAGTATTAATTACTAGTGGCGGCGATTTCTCCCTCCCGAAGGGATGTTTCCCCGGCAGAACAGCTCTGTCGGAACCCTAGATTGGTTCCGCCCAGGTTCCGTCTCGAGACGGCGGCGCTTTGTCCCGAAAGCTTCCTTATGATTTTTTTCCAGGGCAAAAGACAGCATATAGCAGAAGATGGGCATCGGGGGGCTGCCAGGTGGCCCACGAGGCAAGGGGGTGCGCGCAGGGGGTAGGGCGCGCCCTCCACCCTCGTGGACGGTGGGTGGCCCCCCTCTGGTGCTTTCTTCGCCCAATATTTTTATTATATTCCAAAACTGATTTTCATGGACTTTCAGGACTTTTGGAGTTGTGCAGAATATGTCTCTAATATTTGCTCCTTTTCCATCCCAGAATTCCAGCTGCCGGCATTCTCCCTCTTCATGTAAACCTTATAAAATAAGAGAGAAAAGGAATAAGTATTGTGACATAATGTGTAGTAACAACCCATCATGCAATAAATATTGATATAAAAGCATGATGCAAAATGGACGTATCAGTGCATCAGTCAATCAATATTGATTAGATTACAGCCTAAGTGCATTGGAAGTGTAGATTGGCACTCTTTGTTAGAAGACCGGGGGAGTTGAGTACACATGCATGGACTCACATACACAACCAGGGTGGTTCGCGCGCAAGGGTTGGACTCCTGTCGCGCTTGCGTAAAGTTTTGTTAACTGATTTCTTTGCACTGCCAACTAATAGGTGGGACCCAGAAACTAGGTGTCAATTTAACTAGTCAACAAAGTGGCACGTTGACTATGTGGCCAATCAGTAGGGGGCAATACGGTTCTCTACGGTGAGCTAGTGATCGTATAATCAGCGCAAAACTATATAGTCACCGTAATAAGCGTATTGTTGCATACGTTAACCGCCAGTGTATTTTTCTTGTTTCAAATTAAGCCATATTAACCGGAAAGGACACAGTATGGACTAATACTGCTTTGATGTGTCCCGTCAACTCGCCGAACGAGGAGAAGCTTGCTTACTATGCCCTCTCCCTCGCCCATGCGTGGTGGCTCATAGGACGAGGAGAAGCTTTCTTACTACGTACGCCTACGCCCTCTCACTCAAACACGCGCGCGGTGGCTTGCAGGACGAGGATAGGGTTTTGACTACAATGCCCTCTCCCTCTCCCTCGCCCTCACCCTTGCGGTGGATGTGCAGTAGTTCATTCGGTGTCAGATTGCCAAAAGCATATTGTACTATAGCATCATCATTGTTGGACCTTTCGAACAAGCAAAGAGCCAAGTGCAAGGTTCACATGAGTACGAACTGTTGAACCTCCTGAAGAGGCAAAGAGTCAAGCGCAAGGTTTTATAGGAGTTGTCGTCCTAGTAGGAATACTACAACTATAGCGAGCGATGCTACTGTATGATGCCACCATGTCACCTATATCCAAAGATGTGCCCCCTTTTTTCTCAAAGAGCATGTTGGAGCTCGTGCAGCAGCCACACAAGTTGCACATACACATAACACACTTACTAGTAATAAATTCGAAAGGACAAATGCCAGTATGCCACACAAGTTCATCTCCACTTAATGTGATAAATTTGTGCACGACTAGTCTACATATATTCACATCGCTGCCATTCACAATTTACCATACTCCACTTACACATTATAGATGGGCTCCATGTCCTCCTCCAGGTTCTAGTCCCAGGTGTTCTTCATGGATGGCACGATCCATAGCAATGGGGAACGGGGATCATTGTCGCAACTTTCTAGTCCGGTTCCACATGATGGAGACTCATCCAAGCTGAAGCGGCATAAATCAAGGATAGCGTGTCCCAGCATGTCATTCATACGGTGGTGTGCATTGAAGACACAACCATGCTTCATGAATGGCAGGCATTCAGTGTCGTGCACCGAAGGTGGCATCCGCTTCACAATGGGGTAGCTGTCCCCAATGAAAAGCGAGTACTCTCCAAGAGTTTTCTCAGCACCCACATAGGAACAAGGGGGTCGAATTTGGTGCCATTCATCTAGTACATGCGGCATCTCAGATCTGGACACACGGTGACGTACATAGTCAAGGTCCATGCATAATAATGTTGTGCTCAAATATGGCGGTCAGTAATACTATGCAGCAAATAGTACTACTCCGGTATAGAGGAAGTAAAATAACCGGCTTATTGTATATAGCCACTCTTGGCTACATGGATGAGATAGTATAAGACATGGAAAAACAAAAATGGTGGGAGCTTGTGGGTTCAAGTCTTCAAGGGCATAGCTAGCTATATGCGTCCTCCAAGGTAAAAAGTACTCCTACTAGTACTAGTAAATAGTAAAACAATGAAAGAGAAGGCGAGAAGGTTAGAAAAATATAATACTAAATTGTACTACTAGTACAGTAAACATGTCCCAGTCAAGAAAAGAAAATAACTAACAAGTACTGCTCTACTACTCTAACACACAACAATGAGAAAATAGAATACCTGGGTAGATGGTGATGGTCCAATCTTGGTAGATTGTGTGACCATGTAGCACATCAGTGGTACCATGGGTAACGACTGCTAAGATAGTTGATCCCAATATGCCAAAGTCAGCTACAAGGTTCCAGGTTAGACCAAATCGCGGATGCAAATGCACATCCAGGATCAACGATCTTATTTCGATCGGGGGATGACTGGTCCTTGCAAAATAATGGAGTTCCGTTAGGGATACAAATGATGGTTTGTGCATTCCGTTTGTAATCTACCGTACCGTAGGATGGCAACAAGATGAAACAAGTCCTTTCGATTCTCACCGTGAAGATGCGGCCTACATGGCGCACGGCATCTTCGAACGTGTAGTGGTACAAATCTATCGTGTACAACATGCGCCAGCCTCTGCTGTTACTGCCTCTTGTATTGATGGCAATCCTTATGTCGACCACCGCAATGAGATAGTAATCGTTGTAGTCATGTCACTTTGTCGGTGGGTCCGCAATTGCTATCTTCAATCTCATGTAGGCATCATTATACGCATTCAAGCCTAGCTAGTCCAGAAGGCCGATCGCAATGGTGGAGAGGGGGTCTACGGGAATGGCCGCACTGCTGTGGATGTTTTGCAAAACGATGGTGGTATCCGGCAGGGGTATGCAAGCCAATCTTCGTTGGCACCAACCCATACCTATATATAAGACGGTGGGTAGCAGAGAAATTATGGGACGGAATAACTAAGTACTATATTTAGAATATACACTACATGATCAAACTCCATGACTGACTTGCTCATCGAACAAAATCCGACTACCTCTCAACGTCGGCAACTCTAGCGGAGTCAACGTGCAACCATGGCCAGGGAGTGGTGGACTGTTTGAAGGATTTTCCCATAGAATAACCTTCTCCTCGAGGACGCATGGAAGGCCAACAAGCATGGCCGTTTCCCAAACCTGTTTAAGCACTGTCTTAAAAAAGTTGGTGTAGGAAGCACCGAGTCTTGCGGCGGTGAGGACGTCGGAGTGGCGTGCATTTCTCCCAGAGGATCATCGTCCAAGGTCTCTCAACCCCGACGAGGAGGAGAACCACTTGGCGAATCCAAGGGAGCAGCGACGAACTACCTTGGTCTCTTCGGGGGGAGGGGAACTGGCGAGGAGGAGATAAGAGCGTAACCGCAGGGCCTCGTATGCGGGCACGGATAGTGGTAGTGTCTCCTGCCCCGCAGGGCCTCATACTCATACTGTAGCAGTAGTACTACTACTTTCTCAACTAGTAGTGCGATGTACTGTACTTCTATAGTGCACTAGTTTTCAACTCTTGAATCTCAAGGCCAAGGAGCAACAGTTGCAAGTGGAGGGTACTACTGTTCTCTAGAACCATCACTTTACTATCAATGCAGGGAAAGTACACCTGTGTAGTGCGTACTCTCCATGCTCTGTTCAAGCGCGTAGCTGGCCTACTCAGCCGCTCCTCTCACGCACACACTAGCAGCCTGTTTATCAGCAACGGTTACTGCAGGGGCAGAACATTTGAGTTCTTTGATACAAAGAGACTAGGCTTTTCTCTTCCATTTGAGGAGGTGTAATGGATCTCGTCGAACTTTGTTAGTAGTTCCTTCTTTATGAATGAGATGAGGCAAAGCTTTTGCCTCCGTTTCATGAAAATATACATGTCAAGAGGAATTTCTTTAATAGAGTCGATAATGGAGCGAAGTCCATGCGTGCAACGCCGCAAGATACAAAGTAGTAGAGTACTAGCAGTTTACGTACAGAGCCATATTGTACAGTTCCCAACGTTGCGCCAGGCTTTTCCAGCTCCTCTGGCTTAATTGGGAGGCACTAGTTTAAATATGCTAGCTGATGAGGAAGTTGCAAGTGAGGTGCGGCTAGGGCGAGCACACAGGTGAGTATATAGGAGTACTACTCTAGTACGCAAGCCACAAGATGATAGGAGGGAAAACTCGCTCACGTGGCTAGGTTATCAAGTGCACCTAGATTGTGGTGCGACACGTCCGTTCGACTTCAAAAGTCAAACTACTAGTGTACAATATTGGCTCATAGCAAGGTTACTATTTAAAAAAAGGTCGTCGTGCGTTAGGCCGGGATCGAACCCACAAAACGAGCTATACACTCCCGCGACCACTAGTAGTACTCGTTGGAGTACAACGCAACCTAGAATCGCCTTTTGTCGCTAGTACATTGTTCCTTAAAAGAAACCACTAATAATGCCAAGAAACTACTACTACCACTTACCAACCAGCCCAACCAAGAAACGACTACTCTACAAAGTGCCGTTATAGGCACGTTTCAACCAATGTCGCACCTTAAGTCAACACCTTCTTTCGACCGACAAGTTTGGCGTTATGACTTGTGGGACCTACATGTCAGTCTGGACAAAAATCCCCGAGTGACGTCCTACCTCCAGCCCATCCACACCTAGTCATCCTCGGCCATGGAACGCAGCTACCGCCGCCGTCAGAAGGCGAGGTCAAAACCGCCGGCGGTGCGGAGCCCATCTTGCAGTAGCCCGGATGCCAGCTCCGTCCGGCGCTCGCAGCCGCTAGCTAGCCAAGATAGCACACACCCTGCTGGATACATCCAGCTGCTTGTCTGCAAGGATTTCTAGGTAGGCTAGCACGGCAGTGCAACGGCTTGCTCGCACGCGCTGCACTAAGGCCAGCCATCTAGCTCAAGCGAAGGCCAGCGTGGCGGCTTGCTCGCGCATGAGTCACGCTCGGGCCAGCCAGCCAACCCGTGTGGAGGCTAGCGTAGCGGAGCGGCGGCCAACTCACTCATCACTGGCGCCACTGATGAAGACACATCACTACTGTTTGAAGTAATGTTCAGGAAAAATAATGATTGGAGGTGGAAGAACATGATAGAAGGTCAGATGTGGGTCGCTCGTGTCAACATTCAAACAAAATGTGTTGGTTTAAGATACCTCGTTAGCACGGACGTGTGGGCCAACCCTATCATAAATGGGTTTAAACGAGCGTAATCGGCACTAGGTAGTAGTTTCTTGGCGTGGATTAAGAAATTTTGGGTATGTTTTTCCTATTTTTTGTACAATAGTTTCTTCCTAGGGCTAGTTGAAAGTGGTAGTTTTTTGTTATGTAGGAGTGAAAATTAAGCTTTGGAAGCCAATAAGCATGGCTAGTTACATAGTGCCTATGTGTACATAATTCAAACTACATATTAACCATGAGTGACTAATATCTTGATGGAAAACTCGAAACTATGGAAATACTAGCATTTTTTGCATGGTTGGAAATACTACCAATGTTCCCGTGCGTTGCAACGGATCCTTATTAGAATAATACTAATTCACAAACTTGATAGAAAACACTCTAATTTTGATATACATATATCACTAGAGATATATTATGTTTCAATCAGAATATATTCCTTGGGCTGCTTTCTTGAGGTGAGGGAGGGATGTGGTTGGTTTTAAGATACTAATTAAGGGTTTGTCTGCAAATTGGTAGAGAAGTGGGATGTTGTTGAGAAAACGCAACAACTTACCTCACAGTCATTATATGTAGATCTAATGGTCAGAAATGATGGATGGCAGACACACCATCATCACCAACTCAGTCTTCTGTAGGAGTACTAGCAAGATGTTCGTGCATTGCATGGAACATCAAGATGCATTTTTTTATAAAAACACTTGTTGTGATTGACCCATGCGGGGGTAATCCCATGTGTAGAAACTAATGATACCTCGAGAAAGAGGAGAGATAAGGTGAAGAGGAGTGGTGCATGGTGGTGATTGGTGGTTGGACTGAGCGGAGGCATGGGGATGGACGACGCCGGCAGCAAACACCTTTTTTAATTGCTCCAGAGGCATTTTGTTCCAAAGGCTTCCTTTTTTAATAGCTCAACATGAGGTTGTGGGAGATATGGATGAACGAGGGTAGGCCTTGTCTGCAAATGTGGAGAGAGGGTGCGGGTATCTTTTAGTTTAATTTCTATAAGTCAGATATAGATCGGACGGTCTATATTGCAAGATGGCAGGCGTACCATCATCACCAACTCAGTTTTTATAAGAGAAGAGTTATATGTATGGAGATACAAATGTATTATTGATACTTGTTTCCATAAACTTGGATCTACATTCTATTCAACGGCTGATCATGTGGGGTCGTAGCACGATGACTTCTCGACTGTGTAAAACAAAAGGATTTCCTGTCGCCTATAAGAAGGGGGTGACGGCGACGCACTTTTGTCTTGCTCTAGTCCTAGTAGTCATACTAGGTGGTCTACGCACGTCTAGATTTATTCTTTTTCATGGCTTGTGTTCGCCGTACTGCCACGACTGTTGGTGAATAGACGGTAAGTTATTCACGGGAAAACCTTTGTTGAGCGTGTGTGCGAGAGAGGGAGACAACATGCGTGTGTGATATGTGTAGAGACTGAGGCAATGATAAGAGATTCTTTGTGTCTTTGTTTGTGGAGGATAGAGAGACATGTGCATGGGGCTTTTGTGTTGTGTAACATGGAGACACATATACATAATCATAGAGTGAGTGTGTGAGATACACATGCGGACATTGGGAGAGATGTGTGAGTTAGAGAGATGGAGAATTTTGGTATGCATCTAAGCTAGAGAGAGGTGGGATATATACATACCTCAAGCTGGAGAGAATATGCAAGGGTGGGTGTCTTACAAGAAGGATCCAGATAGATGGGTGTTTGTGTGTGTCTGTGTGTGCTTGTGCAGGCGTGTGTGTGTGAGAGAGGGTGTGTGTGTATGTGGAGAAGAGAGACCAGTAATGATGTAAACCTAGTATATGGAAGGGGGAATGGTATGACATGTGTGTCAAAGATAGACAAAGGCATGTGTAGTAGCGGGATAGCATGGGTGCGGGTGGGGAGTAAACTATTTGGAAGAGACATCGAGTGTGTGTGGGAGAGGGGTGTGAGAGCGAGCAAGCGAGAGAGAGAGAGAGAGAGAGAGAGAGGGAGTGAGAGAGATCTAGTGAGGGATAGAGAGAGGAAGAGAGTGGGAGAGAGGGGGACGTTTGTGTGCAGAAGTGGCATATAGATAAGGAGACAATGTTGATGTTGTTCGAAAGTGGCCTATGTACGGAGATGCAAGGGAAGCGAGTCATCGTGTGTGTGATAGGGACTTCATGAGAGATCTAGAATAGATGGTGTAGAGAACAATGTGCGAGATTGAGAACGATGATACATTAGGGAGCTATGGAAAGAGTCACGACATATATGTATATAGGGAAGGAGCTGGGTTGGTCCGCATGTGAGAGAGATAGAAAGAGGAGAGTGGTGCACCAGGAGACAAAGTGTGCTTGTTTGCAGTGGGGGTGGTGTGTGAGGTGAGTGTGCGAGAACCACATAACTAGGGAGATAGACATTTGGGGGCAATGTTTTGTGTGTATGGGAAAGATACACTCTATATAGTGTGTGTGCTTGGGAAAGAGAGATGCCGGGAGACCTAGAGAGTGGAGCAAGATATGTGTGCATGCCCGAGAGACAAAGTGATAGAGACCTATATGCTCGTGTGTTCGTGTCCGGGGGAGAGAAGGACTTGTGTGTGTGGGGGGGGACAGGGGGTGTGGCTTCAGATAAAGAGTGAGGTGTCTATATTTGAGAGACTCTAGCGTAATTGAGATATATATGGTCAATAGTGTGTGCACTCATGGTTGATCAATTTGTTTCAAAGTTTGGACTATGAGATAATGATACTTTTGAACATGCGTAATATACTTTGAAGTACTAGAATTACAAAGATTGGAATTTTGGAATTCGACTCCATCATTAGCTGTTGTAATTCATTTAAATGGAGGTACTTTTTTTAAGACGGGATTTCATGATTTCAAATTCATATATCAAACCTAGAGGTATACACATACGGGCATGTTCAAACTTTATAATCATCCACTTTATTTATACACATACACATAAATAAATTCCCGGCCATGATATCATAGTCGGCCGTACAAGAGCAGAACACTTAATTTCCAGCGCCGAAAGCTTTCAAACTTCCCGCTCACATCGAAATATCTCGCCCCCGAAAGTTTAGCCTTGCGATATTCCTGTTTTACCCCTCCCATATGAATGGAAAAGGGTTGCTTCGGTAATTCCATTGTTTTCCCCTCTTTGCCCCCAACATTCTTCCCAGAGCCCCTCCCCTTCCCCCTCCCGAACGCCCCCAACCACACCAAGCCGCCGAATCTAGTCCTCCGCCGTAGTGGTGGACCTCACACCTCGCCGGATCTACCATCCGCACCTTGGAACCCCCAACTACCAACTCACCACTTCACCGGAGCCGCTTCAGCGAATGGCTTGTCCACCACTCAAAATCTCCTTCACTACCTCATGGTCCACCGCACCAGATCTGCTTCATCGGTGCCCTCGTCCACCATAGTGTAGGCCCTTCACTAACTCCCTCGTCCGCCTCATCGCTGCCCTTCATACAAGCCCTCGTCCGCCGCAACAGATCCGCATCACCGAAAGCACTGTACACCACGCCGGATGTGCTTCGCTGACGCCTTCGTCCACTGCACCGGACCCACTCCATGGACACCATATTCAACTCCACCGGTCATGCTTTACTGACGCCTCAGACTCATTAGGTTATTTGGATTTGTACTCCTTCGGTGTTCTCTTCTTTATCATGGAACTGTTCACTTACCACAGATGACCTTTCTTGTATGTCGACAAGCGCCCCAACCGAAGGACCGGAGCCGCTTCAACAACGATGACAGCCGTCCCAAACTCAATCGCAACAAGAGAACCATCGACAATCCTTAGCTATCAAGTATGACAACGATACTCATACGCCGCCAAGAATCAGGTACTATTATCCAATGGCCAGCTCCTATGTTCACTTTCTTAGCATAAGCACCACATCTTTGAATTTCTTCAGGGCTTCATTCAATTTTTCATGAGACGCATTATTTTGCTTGCACCTGTAGGGCCATACTTCTGGTAGTGAACATGTTACATGTGCTAAATTACAAACCATTGCACATATAGTTACAATGCTTTAGTTTTGTCCTAAGTATTATTGTACTTCCTAGATATCATTGCCTCCTATTTTACTTCCGGCATGCTATATTTATGATAGTGGTGTTGTTCTGATGCCACCCGTTGGTTCAATTAGACTGCTTCATGTTCTCTATCCTTAATTACACATCAGCAAACTACCATGTGGTTCCACTGCTTTTTGTTTGTTTTACCCTACATTTTCTGATGCTACCTATTAAATAACTGCTCCGGGCCTCTCTTCATTACGGGGCTGTTTGGTTCCCAGCCAAAGTTTGCAAAGCCAAAGTTTGGCAGCCACAGTATAGTTGGCATGTGTTTGGTTTTTGCCACACTTCATTGCACCTATGGCCCACTTATGATGGAGATAATTTTTTTGCCAACTTTTGCCAAAGTTTGGCATCCAATTTCTTAGCCGCACTTGTGTGGATTGCCAAACCTGTGTGGTTGGTCACACTTTGCCTTGGCCATGCTAGTCCCCAACCAAACAGACCCTACTTTTTTGTGCGTTCTTGATCTTCCCAAGTTGCATGACTAATTTGATGCTTATATTAATTATGGAGTTGCCAACCCCATCAAGCAAAATATTTGTTCTTTTGGGGCTGGTACCTTGAACAAGCATAAAAATAGAGTGAAGCACATATATTTTCCTGTAAGAACACACCCATCTTTCATTAGTTTAGATGAACCATTGATGATCAATTCGAACCAGTGCATGCGATTAAAATTAATTTTACATAAATAGAGGGTGCATAATAAACTACAACAACTAGATCTGCAACCACAGGATGCTGACAATATCTTCAAAGAACATTGCAGCAGCAGCGAGGCTTCACCGCAACATATGGTAAGCCAGTGTGTTTTAGTACATGTGAAATGTAATGCATGTGGGATGCTTTCTTGGCTTGTGCCCTCAACCTATAATCCTACAGAATTACAAATAGTTCAATTGTCTGCTTTGCTATATTGCTTGATTCGAATGATTGTTTGTTACTTGTTAGGCTATACCTAAGTTGGCCAATATGTCAGTAGTGCCTGTTGTACTATTGTAATGAAATGCATGCCTAGTTCATTTGACTCCTTAACTTTTCATATGAACTTCATCACAAGACTGTCTTTGGAGTTTATATGAGGCCACACTGTTAAGTGCTTTCTCAGATTATTTCAACTGCTTAGATGCCTTGGCAACTTAAATATAGCGGTGGTACACTCCCTTTCAACTAGGGATGTCAACCGAGTCCCGTTTAATCCCGATTAAAGTCCACTACTGGTACGATAGTTCAAAAGAGTTTTTGTTTTGTGAGGAAAATAAACTAGGGAGCTAGCAAAAACTAACTAGATGGGACTGGTGGATCCCGTTTATTTGCCACTTACATCCCTAGTTCATCCTAGCATTTTAATTTCTTTTCGGCTGATTCTGCTTCAAACCATTTAAATATAGCTTGCCATGCTCGACAATAATTTGTATGTCCTTTACCATGTAAGCTTACTGCCTGGACCATGCAATAACTATCTCTTACTTATGTCCAGCGGAAACCTTTCAGGATGCCGTTCACACTAGGACCCAATGTACAACCCCGGAATCTATTTGTGGAAGCAGTGCGCCATCCATGTTACCAGATGGTAGCAGTTCAGAGGCAACACCGCCGGAGAGCAGTCTGAGCAAAGATATTATAGTTCTTGGGCTCTACTAGAGGCAGAAAGAGATGGTGTGGCTGCCATGAATGAGGTAATCTTAATCTTAAGGCTGGAAATTATGCAATTAGCTGCACACATTATGCAAGCAACCCAAGAATTGGAGGAAGTAAGAATGTTGCATTTGAAGATGGAGGAGGTCATGTTGCTTCTGCTCTTTGAAGCCCAGGGTGATCCCAGTTCTTCTTTTGATATCAGTTGAAATTGTCATTAGATTATTATACTTGCATGTTCTCATGTCTATGAATGGATTATGTTGTAAGATCCCCTATGTTGTCCATGTGTTGTAATGATCTGAATTTTTAGGCGAGGTAGTCCTTAGTACTTGTATGATTGACGTAAGGTGAACTGTTTTTTGTGTGAGCATATTGTATTGGATGAAATAATTGTTTGATTCAAAGTGTATCCAACCTACTGAATTCGAAGATCACGACATGTCTAAGTCATAATCATATATAAAGGTGGAATAAATCTTTGTCGTGGTTTTGAAGAAATAAATAACAAAACATAGAATGGTGTATGGATATTCATAATAAAATACAAATTGAATTCTTGCCAGGGCACAGGGTAAACGTGAATGCTAATTGTCCCAAATTTTCAACAAAGCAGTAAATCACCCACTATCATTAGTCGGCTGCCCGAAGCAAGTATGTGTGAGATGGAAATTACTGTCTACCCCTGACACTTCACATCCTAATCGACCCGATTTCCACTGCTGTCGATAGGGGCAGACTAGTAACTTCAATTAGACGTAACACAACCGCCTCTGAGCCCATTCACACATGGTGGGCGCCTAACCTGGGCGGCAACACACATTTGATGCAAGCTCGTTCGAAAGACATGTGTCTCAACCTCCATTTCCCCATCATACACGATGGGCGGCAAAACAAACACTCCTCATCCGAAATCGATGTAGGCAAATATTCTAAATAGGGACAGATGTGTAACTTCCTTCAGATGTAACACAACTGCCCTACCTATCAGCCCCGTTCATACACTATGGGGGCCAATCGTGGGCTGCAAAACACCCTCTCATCGCCCGAAATCGCTACCGGCAAATATTGGGGAGATGTGATATTACAGTCCTATCCCCAATCAACATGATGTCCGAAATTTTAAACGGGGGATAAGTTCATAACTTTCCCAGATTTTAGACAAGCGTGTCCCAAAGTTTGAGATCCCCCTTGCCCTCTATTTCCCCATCCATACACCGCCGGCACCACAACAACCTCCCCACCGCGGCCAGCCTCCTCCGTCCGCCACCCCATCCTCCACCTTGTCGGAGCCGCTACCCCTACCCCGTGGTCCACTACAACGGATGGTCATCTCTCATCCACGGCGCTGGACCAGGATCCTTTCATCACGTCCTCTCGCTTCATCATCGTCATCATCCACCTTGCCGTTGCCGCTCCTACAACTGCCTCGTCCACGGCAACATGACTTATCCCCCGACCCAGTCGTCTGTCATCTAAAGTCTTCTCTTCCGCACCGCCGATAGCTATCGCACCCGCAGCACCCTCAATGTACACTACAAGAAACCTGTTAATACGTGACAGTCCTAAGCCGTCACAGATCAGCCAAAAACCGTCATGTGTGGCCCTCCATGATGGATTTGAAATCCGTCATGTATATCGCGTCATAATTCAACATCGTACCTTCAATGACGGTTTATGGCCGTCATGAATTTGCCTTAGGCCCGCCAAGCCCAAACTAGGCCATGACGGAACAAACCGTCATGGACCAATGCCACATAGGATTTTACTGGAATGACGTGGCTACCTACGTGGACACTATTTTCGTCACAAAAACTGTCATAGATTTAGGATCAATTTAAGTTTGGTCCCATCCATTTCTTTCAGCCCAATTTAGATCCAATTCACTTCTAGCATAATGTGTTCAGCAAATAATGCCAATTTCAGACCAGGACAATATTTCTAAAGTGCCATATGTTACACAAATTACCCCATATGTGGCCATCTATAAAGGTATCTACAACCAAGCAGTTTATAATATCCTCCATGGAATGATAATATACAACATATATTTGACAAAATATATGACACAACAAGGATGAACCAGTACAATCCAATTTACATCAACAAAACATATAAACTACTAAGGTTGCCACTCATGTTCTTGTCGTCGACCCTCCAGATGGCAACTACATGTCATGGAAGATTGTGATAGACAACACCAAGTAACCCACTACCCGATCATACCTGCCATATTTGCAACAACATTAGACATTTGTACATATGAATAGACAATAGAAGAAACTTAAAAAAAATTATACGCTTTCAAAAATCCTTAAATTTTATTAAGCGTATAAATGAGAATAACAAGGTATCTAGTATAAGACAACAATAATAGCAGCAACACTTGACGCCATACAAATGAGGATAACAAAGTACCCTGCTGATAGAAAATACATTCCAGAAGTCAAGTTACCATAGCAGCAACACTTGAGGCCATACAAATGAGGATAGCAAAGTACCCTACTGATAGAACATACATTGCAGAAGTCAAGTTACTATTGCAGCAGCGGTTGAGGCCATATAAATCCGCCAAAAATGGCATCACTAAAAATCAATATCCATGACACAGAGCCATTGCTCGTCGACCTGGCTGGTGTAAGCTTCTAATGTTCATGTCTCAACAAGTTTACACATGTAACTAAGTATTTATCAAGGCACCGAGTCACTGACAATAGTGAACAACATTTGCTTGACAAGTGATCTCTGAATGGCATGCAAAATAACTAAGACCATGGCCACTAATAGATCTATAGAAGTGGCAAATGGTTCTGTTAAGAGATACTGAGATAGTGGTTAGAATGTATAGGATTACTTTGGTTCAAGTGAATGAGATGATAAATTTAACCAGCAAGATCCATGGGGCACAAACACATTAGTTGAAAATCACGCCATGCGCAACTCTGAACTAGATCGACTAAATAGGTGTTGTTCACTAGCAGAGCTAGGGAATGAAAATAACTGAGAAACCATAGAAGTGGCCGTGGAGAACTAACCCTTGGTTGATCACAGTTTAGATCCCAACAGCCACCGCGGTTACCCTCTCAAGCTCTATTGTGCGACTGTTACGGAGTTACCTAGACCTGCATGCCAAAAACAAGATATCATAATCAGAAAATTAGAGTGTTAAGTGATAAAAATAAAAAGAGATGAATAACATCAAGAAAAATAGATTTAGGATAACTTGTCACGAGCACTATTGAGGAGGGCAAGCTAGTGATAGAGCAAAGGAGTTGAAGAAACAATGCGTTGTGTCACTGTGCTGGCAAGTGCTAGCTCGGTGTGTGCCTCCAGGTTGAGCGAGAGTGAGCGAACACGTGGCCTTGGTACTAGTACTAGTAGGTGCACAACTATTAGTAGTAGCAGTACTCTAAATTGACTCACTAATACATGTGCTTTGTACACAAATTAACAGGTTGAAACCTCTACATTCTTATTGTAGGACTACCACAATGTAATAATGTAATTTTCTTCTTAGGTTCAGATTAAATTCATTTCTGGAATACATATTCACCGGGCTGCAGGAGACAACAAGGGTAGAAAAAGAAAAATGCCTTGGGAGAAAACTCTAAACATGTTAATACAGTAACAAAAATCATGTCTCCAAGACCTAGGGAAAAATGTAAACTGAATTATAACTTGATAGAAGGCCACATACCACAGTGCAGCAGTCTGTCTCTACTTTTTACCCTAGTGTTTGTCTCTACTTTGTACCCTGCAATGTACAAGATCCAGAAAAAATTCAGAGAAAATTTAGTGTTAATGATTCAGAGAGGAAGCACACATACACAACACACCGGCTGCTGCACCAGAGCCCTCGATAGCAGCTGCCGGCACCTGTCAGCACGCACACACAACATACCCTTATAGTTAGAGAGGGCAGTAGCCACGCTAGGTAATCAACACTGACAGTGTTGGACCTTTGTTATGATTCTATATAGGTATATAACGATTAAAAAAAACTCATCAATAATATTGTAACTTTTTATATCACTCCCTGCCTTCCTCCCTCAGATACATCTACTAGCTGAGCCTCTTGGAAGCCAAACGGGGGGCATGACCTGCCCCTTCCAGTACTGCAATTTTTTACTCCCACGTATACTAAGTGTTTTGGTCTAGCCTATAAGTGAATAATTCCACTGCCAATTCAATTAATATATATGTTGTTCTAGAGCATTAGATCGATTAACTGGAAGGATATATAGGCACTCTGTACCTACAAGCTAGCTAGCTAGCTACAAGCAGGTTGATTGATTGTTTTATGAGCAGCTTCCTGCTTGCTGCTGCATCTGCACGGGATGTTTGCTACTTGTTGCATCTGGTGGCATTAGATCGATCTGTCAGTTGCTTGCTGATGCATATGCATGCCATGTCTTGTGTTGTTGAGCACAACTGCCAAGACAACGAATCGACAACTGCCTATAAGTCAAACTGTCAAATGAGAGAAAGAGCAAGCTATGTTCATGTGATTTTCATATCTTCTTAAGTTATTGATCACACCCGGAAAATAGATCTAACTTGTTTACTCTACTTTTCTTGTCCGTACCAAATCGTAGTGGCTAGTTCAAAGCAAACATTGGTTGCAAACTAGCCTTTGCCCGGTTTGCACCTTCAGATCCGCCATAGCATGGTCACTATACTCGTAAAGCTTATGGTTTCCCCCTTTATATTCACTACCATCATCATAGGTGCTTTGTGTCGTCCTAGCACTGCTCCTCAAGACCTCAACCCATCAAGTGAAACAACATACCACTGATAATTCCAAAGCTTAGTTGTTGATATACGAATCTGATATGAAGCTCATATATTACTAAAACAGATAATGTTTAATTGGTCACCTAATGTTCCTATATTCATTTCGAAAATCATGTGCGCCACACACCGGTCGAGCTACAGTAATATATTGGGCGGCCTAGATGGATAGACTATAGGGGATCCCAAATTTTTGTACAAATTTACCTTCACTCCTTTGTATATCGACTAGGGCTAGGCGGGCCATGGAATTGTTTTTTCATGTAGCTCTTTCTTGCCGTTCCGGCAATACAAGCACATATGGTCCAGCTAGTTCCACTTTCCTGATTTTACTCTTGATGCTTAGGGTTTTCCCCTTTTATCTACTCTACTTTGATCTGCGTAGGTGTTTTCTGTCGTACTAGCAGTACTCCACCCTTCAAGCTAAACAACATAGCACTCATAATTCCAAAGCTTGGTTGTTCAAATATGATCGTAATATGATACTGATATTAGTTAACAGACACATTTAATTGGTTAGCTAAAGGTCCCACTTGTGTTTCCAAATGCATGTCATGACATATAGAGAGATAGCAGAATTGCATTTCTTTGTCACTTGTTGACTGTACTTTTTGTCCATACCAAATCTTAGTTGTTATTTCAATGCAAACATCGGTTGCTAACTACCCTTTGCGCAGTTTGCAGCATTAGATCTGCCAACCCACTGCCATGGTCAACACTATACTCATCATGCTTATGGTTTCCCCATTTTATGATGACCACAATCAGCCTACATGGTTTGTGTCGTAATAGCACTGCTCCACCCATCTAGCTAAACATGCTTAGTTGTACAAATTCGAATCTAATATTATGCTCATATTAGTAAAGCTGAGACATGTTTAATTGGTCAGCTAAATGTTCGTACTTCAGTTTCAAAATGCATGTGATCCACATATGGAGAGACCGGAAGGAATAGTATTTCTCTGTGCGCTTTGGTTCATGATGGGTGGGCAACAAACATTGTATAGAAAACATTGTAATATCTTCAATCTGCTTGCTCTTCTGCTCTTCTTTAACATGATCCTCTTCTCTTCTTTAATAAGTATGTTCCTTGTTGGGAAGAGTAGCAGAGACATTTGCAGTCGACTGGTCAGGTCGAGTTCTCCTCCGTTAGTACATCTTGAACCTGTTAGGCCAGGTCGACTTATTCTTCTTAACTATATGTTGAAGCTGTCATCTGTGAAGTATCATCACTTCTGGAGCTCTCATATTTTGAGTAGTAGGTCACATTATATTAATGCGCACCCCAAATTACAGCTTGCATGGCATCTCTCTGTAGAAGTGCAGAGATAGCATGATGGGGTTTAAAGGGAGGCAATATTGGATTAGAATCACTTCTGCATTACAAAGATAATCTCACTTTTTTTTATGTTTTCATGCATGTCACATATTGAACATGATCAAAATCAATATGAGAATGGGTGCACGAGAGGAATATTGCGGAACAATCCACTGGCTAACAAACTTGGCATGGTGGAGGATGGGCTATCTTATTCACCCATCAAGGTGCTTGCTCTAAATTGGCAAGGTTGTATTGGTCGTACATATTTTGCATATGAACTCTTGCATTACTTCTACTTTGTTACACCACTATCTGCTTAGTTTAAGCATCATATGAGTATATGCCATACCTATCCATTTTCTGTACCTATTCCATGTGTCATCATACTACGTTTTTCCAGTCAAATGTTCTTCTGTAATAGATGTCCAAAAGGAAGAGGGTGAGTGCAGATCCTTAAGGACTACAAACTAGGTATTTGGAAAAGGTAGTGATACCTATTAAATCAGATAGATCGGCAGCCATAGAAAACACAGGCCCAACTATACCACACTTTACCCCTACTCCACTAGCCAAACCCCAATTAGAATTGTTGAGAGCCCAGCGTCACGTACTGTCTATGATATCAATTCAAAATTTGAACTCCGAAATTTCTGCATGTGCCTTACCTTCTCTCTTGTATGAAAACTAATTTCAGATGAATCTCCTTGCTCAAAGGATCATAGGATCTCACAACAATACTGAGCACTGCATTGCTCTTGTCAGTACCTCTTGCCCTTTGTCATCATACTTACATTCATTGTTGTTTGATTATGTAGCATCACTGTAAATATTCGCTTCTTTATCCCCCCTTTGATCAAAATTATAAGATCTATATTGACTCTTAGATAAATGTAGAATTAACGCAATGGTTATGAAGTTTTGGATTGCTCATGTAAGTTCCTGTTGTCATGTACTCCCTCTGTATCGAATTAATTGTTGATCAATTGGATCTATTTAAAACTTAATAGTGCTAGATACATCCATTTGAGTGGCAAGTAATAATGGACGATGGTGGTATTATTGTACTTGCATCGTGAGATAGTTGATTCTCTAGCATTACTCTGCATCTTATCTGCCCTGCCCTCCACTTCCTCCAAATTATCAGATCTACATTTACTCTTACCATAATGTTGAATAAAGCCATTTGTAGGATCGAAAGTATGTCTAGAGGGGGGGGTGATTAGATTACTTGACCAAATAAAAACTTGTCCTTTTCCCAATTTTAGTCTTTGGCAGATTTTAGCTATCTTAGCACAAGTCAAGCAATCTTAACACAATTCAAGCAAGCATGCAAAGAGTATATGAGCAGCGGAAAGTAAAGCATGCAACTTGCAAGAATGTAGAGGGAAGGGTTTGGAGAATTCAAACGCAATTGGAGACACTGATGTTTTTGTCGTGGTTCCGATAGGTGGTGCTATCGTACATCCATGTTGATGGAGACTTCAACCCACGAACGATAATGGTTGCGCGAGTCCATGGATGGCTCCACCCATGAAGGGTCCATGAAGAAGCAACCTTGTCTATCCCACCATGGCCGTCGCCCACGAAGGACTTGCCTCACTAGCGGTAGATCTTCACGAAGTAGGCGATCTCCTTGCCCTTACAAACTCCTTGGTTCAACTCCACAATCTTGTCGGAGGCTCCCAAGTGACACCTAGCCAATCTAGGAGACACAACTCTCCAAGAAGTAACAAATGGTGTGTTGATGATGAACTCCTTGCTCTTGTGCTTCAAATGATAGTCTCCCCAACACTCAACTCTCTCTCACAGGATTTGGATTTGGTGGAAAGATGATTTGAGTGGAAAGAAACTTGGGGAAGGCTAGAGATCAAGATTCATATGGTAGGAATGGAATATCTTGGTCTCAACACAAGTGTAGGTGGTTTTCTCTCAGAAAATGCAAGTTGGAAGTTTAGGTTCATTCTGATGGCTCTCTCCACGAATGAAGAGGAGGTGGAGGGGTATATATAGCCTCCACACAAAATCTAACCGTTACACACAACTTGCCAATCTCGGTGGGACCGAATTGAGAAACTCGGTCGAACTGATTCAACAAATCTAGTGACCGTTAGGATTTTCGGTGGGACCGACATGCAACTAGGTAGGACCGATATGGTTAGGGTTAGGGCATAACGTAATCTCGGTGAGACCGATTTCACAAATTTGGTGGGACCGATTTTGGTAATAGGCTAACCAGAGAGTTGGTCAGGTAAACTCGGTAGGACCGGTTTGCTTATTTCGGTCAGATTGAAATGTTATGAAAAGGAAACAAAGAGTTTACGTTGCAATCGCGGTGGGACCGATCGCTCATCTCGGTGGTACCGAAACGTTATGAAGGTAAACAGAGAGATTACAATCCCATCTCGGTGAGACCGAGATCCCTATCGGTGAGGCTGATTTGCCTAGGGTTTGTGGCAGTGGCTAAGACATCTGAACTCGGTGGCACCAAATAGAAAGAATCGGTGGGGCCGAGTTTGACTTTGGTTTAGGTCATATGTGGATGTGAGAAAGTACTTGAGGGCTTTGGAGCATATCACTAAGCATTTTGAGCAAGTAAGCCATTAAGCAACACCTCATCCCTCCTTGATAGTATTGGCTTTTCCTATAGACTCAATGTGATCTTGGATCACTAAAATATAAAATGTAGAGTCTTGAGCTTTGATCTTGAGCCAATCCTTTTGTCCTTAGCATTTTGAGGGGTCCACTTTTCTCATCCATGACATGCCAATCATTGAGCTTTCCTGAAATATTCATCTTGAAATAGCATTAGCTCAATGAGCTATATGTTGTTAGGAATTACCAAAACCACCTAGGGATAGTTGCACTTTCAATCTCCCCATTATTGGTAATTGATGACAACATATAGATCAAAGCTTCGACAAATGACAATAAGAGTGAAAAACATTGTCGCTTTGAGAACTATGTCAAATGTAAGAGCTCCCCCTAAATATGTGCATGGTTTAAGATTTGCTTTGGACTGCAAATGCACAATGAGTTAGGATCATGAGTTACTCTTCCATGTCACATACATCTTGGTGGAGCTCTCAAAATGATAATAATTAAATGCATGCACTCATCACCAAGCAAAGTGAATGATCATATAGAGATAAAAGTATAATGTCATCCAACAAGCATTAAGGTAGCATATGATCAAACACATGATCATCCAAGTATCTCGCGAAGGCATAAAGTATCTGAAACAAGCAAATAAAGTTCAACCACCAAAACAAGAGAGAACAAAAGCAACACTCTCTCTCGAAGCCTATGATCTATACATTTTTCTCCCCCTTTGGCATCAAGATACCAAAAAGTTCATATAAAATGCATAGCACTAAATCGAATCTTAGGCTTGGTCTTCAGGTGGTGGTGTAGACAGAACTCCAAGGACGAAGGCATCAGTTGATGTAGATGGAGCTGGAGGAGTAGATGCTGGAGTTGGTGGCACTAAAGTTGTAGCTGGTGCAGATGATGTGGCTCTGGTGTCTGGAACAGGCACTGCAGCTGATCTCTGACTCCTGGGCACTCTAGCAAAAGCATCAGTGGTAGTCTTGCCCTTCCTCTCCTGCATGTCATCCTGAAGTTGCTCAACAACAGACCGTATCTCAGTGACCTTCACATCCCAGTCATAGAACTTCTTCTCCATGATCCCCTCCAGGCTCTCCTGGTTTTGAGTCAGGGTGGCCAATCCCTTCTCAATCCTCAGAGTGGAGGCAATCAAGTAGCCAAGCTGATCCTGCTTGCTCTTCAAGAAGTACTGAGATGCCTCATCAATGGTTGGCATCTTTGCAGCCTTTTCAGTCCTTGCCTTCTCCTTCTTTGCTTGTGCTTGCACAGAAGATGGTTCATTTTCATCCATAACTACCGTGTTGTCCTCAAAATCTGGATAGATGGGCATGTGTTCCTTGTCCAAGAGGTATGTGCCAATGACCATCTTGGAGTTGATTAGCTCCTGGATCTGTGGGGCATACCCACAACTTCTCTTTTGGTCAGCAGCTGTTCTTTTGATAGTTTCCACTATGAGGCTCATGACCTTGAACTTTTGAGGCACATCAAATATGTGAAGTAGGTTGATAGCATGGCCTCACATCATCTTGTGATCACCTGACTTAGGCAAAAGAGTGTGCCTGAGGATCCATTTGATTGTTGGCAATCCTGACAGAAGGTAATGTACTGATCCAAACTTGTGTGTCTCAACAACAACATCTGGCATCTCTCTGTACATATGTGCCATGGAGTTGTGATCCTTCTTCTTCTTGGCATAGACATCCAAGTCATCCTCATTCTCCTTAGGTGCATTGATCAATTTTGCCCATTCTTCAACTGTTGACTGGTACCTAGTACCTTCAGACATCCAGACAATCCTTCCATCTGCATAGAAGTGAGCTGTGGAGTAGAACTGCATAATAAGCTCATTATTCCACTTTGTGAGCTTCTGCCCAACAAAGTCATCCACTCCACAAGCATTGAAACTATGATGTACTCCTGGATAATGCTCTTCATTCTTCCTGATGTACTCCCAGTCCACCCATCTCATATCATAGACTATAGGCTTCTTGTCAAGCAGCACTGTCTCATAGAAGTCCTGTTGTTCCTTTGTATGGAACCTGTAGTCCACAGCAGTTCTCCTCCTGACTGCATAGGGATCAGTCAATCTCCACTGTCTGAGACCTGCATCCTTCCTCGGCTTCATATCCTCAGCTAATGGATGAACATCATTGTGATCTGGAATTTTGGGCTTCAACTTTCTCAAGACATGTTCCTCATCATCTTCTTCTTCAACAGCTGCTTCAGGCACTGGGGCCTTGTTCTTCTCTCCAGCAGGAATGTTCCTTGTATTCCTCTTGGGTGCAGATTTGGGCTTTGGAGCAGCTGCCTTAGGAGCTTCTTTGGGCTTTGATGAAGCAGCCCTTGACCTGATGGCATCACCCATAAGCTTTTGAGATTTGGGTGCTGGTGCAGCAACCTCTTCCTCTTCTTCTTCTTCCATCATGGAAGGCTTTCCAACAACCCTGGCCATGGTCGTCTTGACCCTTTCCTTCCTCTTCTTCCCTTCTACAGCAGCCTCTTTGGGTTCAGATTCCAAAGGTACTTGAGTAGAGGCTCTGGCTTTAGACATGGGAATTCTTTTGGCAGGTGCTTTGGTCTTCATACCACGCTTAGTGGGAGCAGCTGTGCCATACTCCTTCTTGAGCACCTTCTTCTTGGAAGTGGCCTCATCCTCAATAGCCACATAGTCTTCATCCTTAGAATCTAAGGTTCTCTTCTTTCTGGCCCTGGTTGCTGCCTTGGGTAAGTTGCTGGGTGTGCTCCGGCTTCCATCATCGTAGCTGCTAGAGGGACTAGTGCCCTCACTCATCTGAACCTGCTCCTTAGACTTGTTCTGACTGTCACTTTGATCAGACATGTTGCAAACACTGATAGCAGACCTTGTGAATAGATATAGATGAGGTAGAGTAGATGAGCATCACAAAATACAGAGGTTTTTGCAAAAGAATGAGTCAAAACTTAGTTTTAGTTTTCCACAGAAAGCATTTCGGATCTACCGATTTGTAAACTCGGTGATACCGAAGCAGCTTTTGGAACCTAAACTAGTGAACTCGGTCAGACCGAGTCACAGTTCGGTGGCACTGAGACTGCTAGGGTTTCACAAAGTCCTGAACTCGGTCACACCGATTTGCAATTCTCGGTCAGATCGAGAATCACATGTGCAATGGCCTTAGCCGAATCGGTGGAACCGAGTTCTACAAATCGGTTGGTCCGAGATGGTTTTGGCGGAAACCTAACCCTAAATTTTCAATTCACAACTAAACTACGGGGTGTTTTTGCTGGATAAGATGATCTCAATCATGGCAAGATATATGGCAAAACAATATGCTAGGAATTCGGAGTGGGATTAGCACAAGGATCAAGTCCATACCCTAGTTCGGCGATGGACTTGCTACGGTGGCAACGGCGGAGACGATTCCCGTTGACGGCGGCGGAGACCAGCGGTGGGAGGCAGCTGGCGACGAGGAGGACGATCCGGAGACCCAGGGAGGCAGAGCAGGATGAGCGCGGGCGAAAGAGTTCGGAGAAATTTCCAAATTTTGGCCCGTGGATATATATAGCCAGACCCTGTCCATGTGACCGAGTTGAACGACTCGGTGGCACCGAGATGCATAACTGCAAGCAGTTACTGCAACTTGGTGTGACCGAAAAGTTCAAGTCCGTTGCACCGAGATTAAAAACCTAGATCGACTTAGTGCTCTCGGTATGACCGAAATGGAAGAATCGGTCAGACCGAAACGCACAAAGAAGTTTTGGAAGTTTAAGTCTATGATGAATCGGGGACTCCGAGTGGTCCTCACACAGAGTGGTTTGAATCTGACTTGATCAAACTTTGTGATGTAGCATGAATAGAGTTTGAGACAAGAAAAGCATAGATAGCTAGAGATGGTTCTTAGGCATTCTTGTCCATCCACTTGGCAAAAGAAAAGAAGCCAAACAATCAAAACAACAAGTGGATGTCCTCGAATGAGTAAAATATACAACCAACATGCTCACACAATAAAATGGCAAATGAATTATGTGGCAAAGCATGCACAACCAATTCTATCATCTATCAAGCAATTGGCGATGACTAGGTCATCTATATATGAGTAAATTGACTTAGGAGTCAAATGAGAACATTTGATCATAGGTCATACTCATCATTTAAGCTCAAGTGGGGTTACCACTTTTACATAAAGAATTGTTGTGTTCACACCGTTAGAGTTGCTTTGACTCAATTCTTAGAGTAAAGCTCCCCCTAGATGTGAGATCCCCCCTAAGAGGGATGAACTAACCTTGGGTTTTGTCGATGTTGACTTCATGTAGGTGTTGAAGATGTGGATACTCAATGTCGATGTAGATCATTGGAGCAATCCTTTGGAGTGAGTTGCACTTTCAATACCTACACGGGTTAGTCCCACAAGGAACAAACAAGGATATCCATAGACATAGAGTGATGCACACACACACAAGATGATGTCCATGGAAGCATTAGGTTACCTTGTCCCTTGTCTTACCAGGAAGAGGGTTCGTGACTCCATGAACTAGTGCAAGATGTGGAAGTTGATTGCACTTGTCCTTGCCAAAATGATATGAGTGAAATATGTTGGCGGAGTCACCCTCAAAAACTCTCTAGTTCTTCTTATTCGGGATCCACATCATCTTGATGGGAATCCTTGGAGTTGTAGTCGTACTTGATGAAGTAGAACTTGATTTAGTCTTGGGAACCCACTTGACCAAGGCCTTAGGAGCTTCTTCAAATGCATCAATCTCCTCTTGAAGCTTATCCTTGCCTTTTTGCTTGTGGTCTTGTGGTGGAAGATCATCTTGAGCTTGTGTCCCTTTGAAGGAAGTAGGATCATACTTATCTTATTGAGGAACAAACTTTGTCTTGGGGTATTGATCTTCTTCCCACTTAACTCCATTGGCATTGAACTATCATTCAAAACCAATACCTTGGTTCTTCCGGTGCCTTCCTTGCTTGCGTACAATTTCCTCGAATTGCTTACTCCCGGAAAGGCTCTTGTAAACACCTTTCTCTATAATTCCCTTCAATAAGCTATTTTCTTGCTCAAGTGTAACTTGGCTAAGAGAATCATTAGTGGAATCAAGAGAACTACTAGAAGCAACAACATTGGATTTAGCATGATTATTGTTACTACTAGAGGAAGAATCCTTCTTGTTCTTGTTACTAGACATGACTTGAGGCATGTAAGTAGATAAGAGTAAACGCTTGGCAATGTAAGAAGAAATTTTCTTGCGAAGATCATCATTGATTGCCTTTAAGAACTCATGCTCTTGCTCAAGGTTGAGCTTTTCAAAACGTAACTTCTCATGAGTCCTTAAAAGTTCTCGATGATCTTCTAAGATTGTTTCATGACCTAACTTAAGAGTGTTTAGTTCTTTAGTTAGAAGCTCAATCTTCTCCTTATCATTGTCATTCTTTTTATCTTGATTAGCATGATTAATTGACGTTTCATCATAGTATTCATAACTAGAGTTATGAACAAGTAAATCATCATCACCTAACAAGTCATCTTCATCACTATTGAAATCAACATACTCGGGGTGTGATACCTTTGGGCCTTTAGCCATGAAGCATCTTCCAAGTCCTTCATTTGGTGAATCAAATATGTCGTAGGAGTTGGTTGACATAAGTTCTAGACCGGCAACACCTTCATCTTGAGTATATTCTGAGTCGGAGTGATAGCTTCTCTCGGAGTGATTTTCGGAGTCGGAGCCGGATACCCATTCACCAACATGAGCTTGATGTCTTCGTTTTTTGTAGCTCCTTGATGACTTGTCCTTCCTTTCCGAATCCTTGCTTCTCCGGGATGTTCTTCGTTCATAACCATCATCTCTACTCCTTCTCTCTCTTGGTGGTGATTCTTCTATTCTTTTGTATGGAGCCGTACACTCATTGGAATAGTGTTCGGGTCTTCCACAATTGTAGCAATTACACTCTCGACTAGAAGATCTTTTGTCATTGTAGGACCTTGACTTGGAGCTTCTCTCTTTGCTTCTACTCTTGTAAAACTTGTTGAAGTTCTTCACCATTAGGCTCAATTCTTCATTGAAGGTTTGTTTCTCACTTGATGATGTGGGAGCTTCACATGAGGCTTTGTAAGAACCACTTGACTTGTTGTGAACTTCCTCCTTATCCTTGAGTGACATCTCATGAGCAACAATTCTCCCAATGACTTTCGTTGGCTTGAGATCTTTGTAATTGGGCATCATTTGGATCAATGTGCACACGGTATCATATTTTCCGTCCAAAGCTCTTAGGATCTTCTTGATGATGAATTTGTCGGTCATCTCTTCACTTCCTAAGCCGGCAATCTCATTTGTGATAGGAGCAAGCCTAGAGTACATTTCAGCGACACCTTCACCATCCTTCGTTTTGAACTTGTCAAGCTGACTTTGAAACACATCCAACTTGGATTCCTTGACGGAGTCGGTACCTTCATGCATATGTCACGCCCAATATGCGATACTATCCTAAAAGAGACTCGAAGGTCCCACCAAGGATAGAACCGCATATTGATACGCTTTTGCAAGGTGGATATCATTACATCAACATTACATAATAGATGGGGATACATACAAGAGGCATACAATGCCACACGAATACAACATCATCTTACATAAGAGCACCATCCAACAACGGATGAAACACAAACAGAAACTTAAACGACATCCACCCTGCTAGCCCAGGTTGCCGACCTGGAACCTATCCCCTGATCGAAGAAGAAGCAGAAGAAGAACTCCAAAACAAGCAAACATCACTCTCTCGTCATGATCATCGCATAACCTGTACCTGCAACTATTGTTGTAGTAATCTGTGAGCCACGAGGACTCAGCAATCCCATTACCATGGGTATGAAGACTAGCAAAGCTTTATGGGAAAGGTAGGGGTAAAGTGGTGAGGTTGCAGCAGCGTCTAAGCATCATATGGTGGCTAACATACGCAAATAAGAGCGAGAGCAGAAGCAAAGGAACGGTCGTGAAGCTAGCAATGATCAAGAGGTGATCCTGAACTCCTACTTACGTCAAACATAACCCAAAACCATGTTCACTTCCCAGACTCCGCCGAAAAGAGACCATCATGGCTACACACGCGATTGATGCGTTTTAGTTAAGTCGAGTGTCAAGTTCTCTACAACCGGACATTAACAAATTCCCATCTGCCACATAACCGCGGGCACGGCTCTCGAAAATTTATACCCTGCAGGGGTGTCCCAACTTAGCCCATCACAAGCTCTAACGGTCAACGAAGAATATTCCTTCTCCTAGGAAGACCCGATCAGTCTCGGAATCCTAGTTTACAAGACATTCCGACAATGGTAAAACAAGACCGGCAAAGCCGCATGATGTGTCGACAATCCCGATAGGAGTCACACGTATCTCATTATCAGGACACTCCAGATAAGCGAAGCGTACAGGTACCGACGTAACCCAAGTTGCCAAGGGATGGTCCCGCATGGTGCTCTAGTTTGTACCAACACTCCTAGGAGCACTGGCCCAAGGGGGTAAAATAGGATGACCCTCGGGAGCGCGACTCCCAAGGGAAAAAGGCTAGGTGAGGCAAATGGTAAAACCAAGGTTGGGCCTTGCTGGAGGAGTTTTATTCAAAGCGAACTATCAAGGGGGTCCCATAAATCACCCAACCGCGTAAGGAACGCAAAATCAAGGAACATAACACCAGTATGACGGAAACTAGGGCGGCAAGAGTGGAACAAAACACCAGCCATAAGGCCGAGCCTTCCACCCTTTAGCAAGTATATAGATGCATTAATTAAATAAGAGATATTGTGATATCCCAACATAATCCTATCCATCATGGAGCAATCTTCAACTTCACATGCAACTAACAACGCTATAAGAGGGGCTGAGCAAAGCGGTAACATAGCCAAGCAATGGTTTGCTAGGAAGGGTGAAAAGGTTAGAGGCTGACATGGCAATTTGGGAAGGCTTGAAGAACAAGTGATAGGAAATGCAGCATAGCGATAGAACGAAGCAACTAGCATAGCAATGATAGTAGTGAGATCCAAGGTGACGGTCATTTTGCCTGAAATCCCGCTAGGAAGAAGAACGAGTCCATGAAGAAGGTGAAGCCACGAAGACAAACCAAGCGTAGACGAACGAATCCTCACGATCGCAACGAAACAGGAACTAATGAGAAAGAGCACAACCAGAAAGAAGCAAACAACAAGGTAAACACAACACATAGACACGATATGATGCACAACCAATCATGAAGCATGATGAAGGCTACACAAAGCTACTCATGGCAAGAGATGATGCATACAAGAACAACACATCAAAGCAAGTTTAAATGAGGACGGAAACAACATATAACAATTCCGGTAAGTCCTCATATGCAAATTTCGAAATTGGTCCAGATCTTAATAAACCTTATGTTCACGTTGTTAAACAGCAAGTTAAGATGCACCAAGATGATCTACACAAAATTCTAGTCAAGTTTCATATAAAGTTCAATTAGTTTGGAGCTACGACCTAGAAGATATGAGCAAAACAAGTTAAACATGGCATTGATGCAAAATGCATTCAAACATCAAGCAAACACTCTCAAACAAGGATTCAACATGATAATATGGAACTACATGCAAAAACAAGCAAGTTTCATATAGAGCACACTCAAAACAGAGCAACGGTTCAACACAAACACTCTATACAAGTTTAAAGGACAAGCTATCCAAAAAAGCAACTAGGCATCTAGCAAGCATCAAAACTATATGCTACAGCACCTCAACCTAAGAACAAAAGGCATGGACATGATGTACAGGTAAGGCATGACAAAACATGAACACTGAGTTATCTCCAAAAATCAATAGAACATGCTTAAAAGGACATGGCAGAAATAACATCAGGTTGCAATGTTTAGAGCCATCAAATGACATGCAACAGGACATTAACATGGCAGACAAAGGCATGGCATGCTAATACTAAATACAAAGAACAAAACTCCCTTAATGAACTAATTCCAAAGATGAACAGAAAAGATGGTAGCATCCATGCAAACATGGCAAGTAATATGACAGATTCAGACGGTGAAAATAACAGTACATGTGAGAAACAACGATAAATAGGCATGTTGGTGAGCTTGTACCACTCACCACAGATCAATACATGGCATGAAAAGGTGACCAAAAGTAAGATGACATATTTATGAAGCTAAGAATTGCAAGAACATGTTCATAGGGTGCATGGTTCACTAGCAAAACTCATGGCGAAACTGAACTTAATGTTAACAGGCTGACAGCAACATTATTTAGCAATTTGAGAGCAAGATTACAACAACCTACAGCAGGCTATAAATGCAACCAGGGTCATTTATGGATAGAGCATAACGTGTATAACAAAACATATTTAGTGAACATCTCTAGATTATGTATGGAATGACTTGTAGCAGTAGGTTTACATAGCATCATGATATAGCAGATTCAGACTAGCAAAACAATAACAGCAAGTACCCTACTTCACGAGCTTGATGCACTCACCACAAGGCACACAAAAATACATGGATTGCACCACTAAAAAGATGGCATGATGTAGCTCAAAACTCATGTAGACATCAAACTCATAGAATGAACACACAAAATGCAATGAAAAAGACAAATCAACAAGTTCTGTTAACAGACAACAGTCAATATCATATAGCATTCTTGCAACGATGATTAGGGCATCAAAATGTACCCAAACAAGCATGTCACAATGGAATGAAACGAACAGCATATCACAATGAACATTTTTATACATTATACGCACAAAATGGAGCTACATGCAAGAAGTTATGGCAGGATGAATATGCACACATAAATCAGGAATCTAGGGACTTGGTCATTTCTTCACCTCGCAGAAAACTAGATGGAGTGGTTTGGGACGGCGCGGTATGGCTCGGGGACGACGTTTGGAAGGTGGGACGACGGGGTCCGGGGACGGGGCCGTCTAGATCGGGGTCAACACCGGCCAGAGCTGGGTCGCCGGAGAGGTGGCAGTTGGCCGGAGAGGACGCCGGGGCGGACCAGATCCGAGGCGAGGGGGCGGATCCGGCCGCTCCCCGACCAGGTCCAGGGAGATGGGCCCGCGGAGGAGGCGGGGTTGACGGGGCGAGGTCGCTGGGGCGATGAGGCGGCGGCCTTCGTGCGCGACGCGGCGGAGAAACTGGGCGGCGCTGGAGGATGGGCACCGGAGCGGCCGGGCGATGGTGGACGGCGCGCGAGGGCGCTGCGGGAGGCGGTGGAGGTCGGCGGCCTCGAGTGCGGGGCGCTAGATGGCGGCGGCGCGGGGCGGGCTTGCCGATGTGAGGAACTCTGGTGATGCGGCGACTGAGCGGCGCGAGGGCGCAGGGCGGATCGGGCGGCGGCGCGGGGTCGGGCCGACCCGGGCCCCGATGGGCTTCAGAGGGCCCGCGCAGGCCTGGGCGGGCCGGCGGCGGAGGCCACATGGCGGGCTGTGAGTGGCTGCGGGCGGCGGCGCGGACGTGTCCGACGGCGGAGGGACGTGTCCGGTGGCGCGAGGAGGGAGAAGGCTAGGGTTTCATCCGTGATTTGGAAAGGGGGAAAGCATATTTATAGGTAGAGGGAGCTAGGAGAGTCCAAATGAGGTGCGGTTTTCGCCCACACGATCACGATCGAACGACCGAGAGCATGGAGGGGGTTTGGATGGGCTAGTGGGCTGTGGTGAAGGGGTGCTGGGCTGCAAAGAGAGAGGCGTTTCGGGCTACACGGTTAACCGTTGGGGCATCAAACGACCTCCAAATGGAACGAAATTTGACGGGCGGTCTACCGGTGCTATACCAAGGCCACTCGGCAAATCTCGGTCCATTCCAAGAACATTTTTCTCCCGCTCACGAAGCAAGTTCTGAGAGGTGCGACAGGCGCGTGCGAGTGTGGTTGGGCTCAGAACGGACAACGGAGAGAACCGGGGGAACCCGAATGGATGCAAGTTTTGAAAAACATGCAGATGAAATGCAGATGATGACATGGAAATATGCAACACGCAAGCAAATGATATGGCAACAACGACGAATAGCTGGAAGAAACCTGGCGCATCGGATCCGGGGCGTTACAACATATCAATAAAAGTATCCCAAATTTCCTTTGCATTCTCAAGACGGCTGATTTTGTTGAATTCTTCGGGGCAGAATCCGTTGAAGAGGATATCACAAGCTTGAGAGTTGTATTGAAGCATCTTCAACTCTTATGCGCTAGCTTCACGGTTCGGTTCTCTCCCATCCCAGAATTCACCTTGCAAGCCAATACACAAAATAGCCCAAACGGCAGGGTTATGTCCAAGAATATGCATTTTCATCTTATGCTTCCAACTAGCAAAATTAGTACCATCAAAGTAAGGACCTCTACGGTGATAGTTTCCCTCGCTAGACGCCATACTCTCCTAGGTTGTGAAACCAAGGCTATGACTACCAAAAGCTATGGAAATCAAGGCAAATGGAGACAAAATCTCTGATACCACTTGTAGGATCGAAAGTACGTCTAGAGGGGGGTGATTAGACTACTTGACCTAATAAAAACTTATCATTTTCCCAGTTTAGTCTTTGGCAGATTTTAGCTATCTTAGCACAAGTAGCAATATTAACACAATTCAAGCAAGCATGCAAAGAGTATATGAGCAGCGGAAAGTAAAGCATGCAACTTGCAAGAATGTAAAGGGAAGGGTTTGGAGAATTCAAACGCAATTGGAGACACGGATGTTTTTGTCGTGGCTCCGATAGGTGGTGCTATCGTACATCCACATTGATGGAGACTTCAACCCATGAAGGGTAACGGTTGCGCGAGTCCACGGAGGGCTCCACCCATGAAGGGTCCACGAAGAAGCAACCTTGTCTATCCCACCATGGCCGTCGCCCACGAAGGACTTGCCTCACTAGCGGTAGATCTTCATGAAGTAGGCAATCTCCTTGCCCTTACAAACTCCTTGGTTCAACTCCACAATCTTGTCGGAGGCTCCCAAGTGACACCTAGCCAATCTAGGAGACACCACTCTCCAAGAAGTAACAAATGGTGTGTTGATGATGAACTCCTTGCTTTTGTGCTTCAAATGATAGTCTACCCAACACTCAACTCTCTCTCACAGGATTTGGATTTGGTGGAAAGAAGATTTGAGTGGAAAGCAACTTGGGGATGGCTAGAGATCAAGATTCATATGGCAGGAATGGAATATCTTGGTCTCAACACAAGTGTAGGTGGTTCTCTCTCAGAAAATGCAAGTTGGAAGTGTAGGTTCGTTCTGATGGCTCTCTCCAAGAATGAAGAGGAGGTGGAGGGGTATATATAGCCTCCACACAAAATCTAACCGTTACACACAACTTGCCATCCTCGGTGGGACCGAATTGAGAAACTTGGTCGGACCGATTCAGCAAATCAAGTGACCGTTAGGATTTTTGGTGGGACCAACATGCAACTTGGTAGGGTTAGGGCATAACGTAATCTCAGTGAGACCGATTACACAAACTCGGTGGGAATGATTTTGGTAATAAGCTAACCAGAGAGTTGGTCAGGTAAACTCGGTAGGACCGGTTCGCTCATTTCGGTGAGACCGAAATGTTACGAAAAGGAAACAGAGAGTTTACATTGCAATCTCGGTGGGACCGATCGCTCATCTCGGTGGTACCGAAACGTTAGGAAGGGAAACAGAGATATTACAATCCCATCTTGGTGAGACCGAAATCCCTATCGGTGAGACCGATTAGCCTAGGGTTTGTGGCAGTGGCTAAGACATCTGAACTCGGTGGCGCCGGATAGAAAGAATCGGTGGGGCCGAGTTTGACTTTTGGTTTAGGTCATATGTGGATGTGAGAAAGCAGTTGAGGGATTTGGAGCATATCACTAAGCATTTTGAGCAAGTAAGCCATTAAGCAACACCTCATCCCTCCTTGATAGTATTGGCTTTTCCTATAGACTCAATGTGATCTTGGATCACTAAAATACAAAATGTAGAGTCTTGAGCTTTGAGCTTTAGCCAATCCTGTTGTCCTTAGCATTTTGAGGGGTCCACTTTTCTCATCCATGCCATGCCAATCATTGAGCTTTCCTGAAATATTCGTCTTGAAATAGCATTAGCTCAATGTGCTATATGTTGTTAGGAATTACAAAAACTACCTAGGGATAGTTGCACTTTCACCAATGGCACTGCCCACGTTGATGTATGCATTCCTCTTGTCGGTACCTTTTGCCTTGTAATGCTGTACTTAATTAATTGCTATTTGATTGTGTATCATCAGTCTGCTCCTGAGCTTCATTATCCTCTATTTCTTCCAATATTATTTGATCTATATTTACTCTTTGCAAAATGTAAAATAATGGCAACACTTATAAAGAAGTTTCTTTGGGGAATTTATTGAATTGTCCTTCCATCCACATGGAGAAGGGCTTTATCCGGCATGTGTTAACATGTAATGTAAGTTCATCCTTCTCAAGCCTTCAAACTTTGTTCTATTATAGATTTGGATAGGCATCATTTCCTCCACTAGTGTTTACTTTGTTGTTTACATCTGATTGGATGTTTGCAACAACTACCAGTTTTAAATTGTAGTTGTAAAAACATGTTCCTTATGCAGAACAGATCCATTTATTTGCTTATATAATTGTGAAACCTATTATGTGTCTCCTTGTTTCTTTTTCAGAGTCGTATCTCTTATGCCAGGTAGAACTTTAGGGGAGATAGTCTTGAAGAGAGCGAGATGACCCCAAGGTCCTGTCTTGATGAAGACAGTGAGTTGAAGCTACTCACCAGCAGCTGTGAGACAACCTCTATGCAATCGTTGCCTCAATCAGTTAGACTTCTTCAGTCTCAACTTAAAGCGAAAAGGCTTGCTTCAGCTAAGCTCCAAATTTATTTCAATGATTACAGGAAGATCTCAGAGGACTGCCTTGCGCGCTTTGGTGTTATAAACCTAGGGATGGAGCATCTATCTTTGACACAACTGAGGTCTCATCAGCTTGTTCGGCTGCTTGCGGTGCCCATCCTTGCCAGGCCTAATGCCTTCTGATGTGCTCTCAGCTTTGTAAATTCTTTTGTCGGCGTGTTTATATGCACTGGTGGCAACCTTTGATGCCTAGTGTATGTAATCCACGGTCATGTTGCGCTTTATTATCACCGGGGGCAAACTTTGATTCCTAGTGGATGTAATATGTCGTAATTTCATTATTGTATAGTCTAGGTTTATTCTTGGACGGTATGCTGTAATTTAGGACGGAAGGTTCAATGGATCTCAATGTTGTCGATCTTCAGGGCGGCCCGTTACTCATATGGGCCAAAACATGGGCCTATAATCATCTTGGGCCATTAATAGGCCGAGTAAAGTTCTGGCAACTGGGCCAGAGAATACCATGGGGTTTTAACAGGATAAAAACTAGATTGGGCTAGTGTTGAGCCGAAAAATTCACGGGCCAATATAGGCCAAAACTGCCTAAGGCCCAGGTTTGGCCCAAATAGGATGAGCCGTTAACAAGCCAAAATATAGCTCGTGCCTTGTTTGGTCCAATAAAATTATGGGCTTTAAGAAGGCAGGTATTAACGCGGGCCACAGGCCCAACAGTGTCACGTGCCATTATTAGATGGGCTGTAAGCAAGTCGGATTCAATGCGGGTTGTAATTAGGCCCAACTATTACATGGGCCATTAACAGGCCGATGGGCCAGTTGGGTTGAAATTTATCCACGAAGACTATGGGCCGTTAAGAGGCCTAAAGTTACTTCGGACAAGAAATAGCCCAGTTTTTGCATGGGCCGTTAAATAGCCTAAAGTTAAACCAGGTCGACAACGTCCCAGATGCACCAGGGGCCACTAACAGGCCGAAACTATTATCGGGGCGAACTGGTAAACGGGCCTTTAATAGGATGAAATACAAACCTGGCTTAGAATGGGCTCAAAAGAACATAGGCTTGTTAACGGGCCTGACCCAATATGGGTCGTAATTTGGCCCAAAACACGCAGGCTGTGAACGGGCCTAGTCTGATATGGGCCACAATTTGACCCGAAACATGGCACGCTGTTAATGGGCCAGTCCAGTAGTGTCGGAAAAAATATGGTGTGCCTTTAGCTGGGCCGGCCTTTTTACCTTAAATGGGCCACTGTTGGGCTGTGCCATGTGTCAACATATCATAGGCGTCTGTCGTCCATTGTAGGGATGACATCTGTCCCAATGACGAGCTGACACGTGTTTCCTTCGGCAAATGAGAATTTTACATGTGGAAAATCCCCATTGGTCGGGGCTGTTAACGGGTTATCGGATCCAAACCAGAACTCGATAGCTTAACGGTGAACCGGTATAGTGGATGCCACGTGTCGGTCACCCTTGACGAAAGCACTTCTATGACACGTGATTTATCATCATGGAAGTGGACACTTCTGTGATGATAATTTTGGTAATGTCATGGAACACTTGTACGACAGCACTGGTATGACTATCTTTATTCTATCATAAAATCGTCATGGATGTACATGCATGACAAAAAACGTGACCTACTGTGACAAACATGTATCATCACAGAAGTGTATTTTTTTAGTGACTGGCTCTAGCGCATATATGTCCCAAAGAACACGCTTCCTCTCCCTTTTAGGGATGTGGGTAACATAGATCATGTTTACTTATATTACCTCACTAGGAAACTTCTTTTGGCTCCATTGTTGGGCTGCCGAGGTTCACCTTTGTCTTCGTTGCAATTTTGGGTTTTACCATGACCCTCTATCGCCACCTCGCCAGCCTGTTTAAAGACCCAACAGTTCTTGTTAGTGTGGGTTGCTGGTTTGTCCTAAGTGCCATGAATTTGGCATGGTCTGTCTAGGATCTTGTCTAGCTGGCTAGGTCCATCCTTGTTCCCTTTAAAGGGTTTTCTTTTCTGTCTTGATCTAGGTCCGGTGAATCCTACATTGACTACAACGTCTTCGGTGTCGTTCCCGCCATTTTTATGCTTGTGTTTTTTTTTGCATCGAGGCTTTCCATTGACGTGTGCCCGAGGTGCTTGACTCACCATTTTGGGTACTTTCGGCGAGCCAACTATCCTCTCCCATGCAAAAGTTGGTCATTAGAAAAGTAAGGGCTTCCATGGTCCTCGGTTTATCTTGGCCAAGCTGGCGGGCAAGCCATTCATCTAAGATATTGTCCTTGAATGCAATGATGGCTTCAGTGTTAGAGTAGTCTATGATCTGGTTCTTTCTGGTGAGGAACGTGTTCTAGAACTTCTGAGATGATTTGCCTGGCTGCTGGGTGACATAGTTGAGGTCATTAGCATCTGGAGGTCAGACGTAAGTGCCTTGGAAATTTGCCCGAAAGGCATTCTCAAGGGCAGCTGCCAATAGAATGAGGAGGTAGGTTGTTAAGCCAATGCCTAGCCGGCCCCTTTAACTTGAGCGGCAAGTACTTGATGGCATGGAGGTCATCTTTGTTAGCCATATGTATATGGAGAAGGAAATCTTCGATCCATCCTGGTGGGTCTGTAGTGCCATCGTATGATTCTATATTGATGCGCTTAAACCCTTCTGAAAATTGATGTTCCATTACCCTATCTCTAAAACAGATCGGGTGGGATGGACCTCGGAACCGAGTAGTATCCCGTCAGAAGTCGGGGGAGAGCCGTGTAGGCTTGATCTCAAGTATGACTGTTCCTGTCTAACTAGGCGTTGTAGCCATCAGGCCCGGCGGGCGCCTGTCCTCACCCATAGATGGACCGAGGAGGTGCTCGGTTTGCCTCAATGTGACGTTGAACGTTGTGAGGGTCTAGGTAATCTACAGGGTCCTTGCCATAACGTCATGGAGTCGGTCCGGTCTTAAGGTGTTCCTGCATTGGCCTGTCCCAACCTCTAGGGGGTCAGTCAGGCCCATCTGGAGCTACCTTGTCATCGAACTCCAGCAGCAGACGCCTGCGAGGATATGATTTGGGCGGGCTATCGAGTCATCCTTCGAGATCTTGTTCGGTTGAGAGTACTTCAACCCACTTTTTGTTCAGCCAATCTGTACTAGCTTGCAACAGCTACTGCTTGCGTTTCATACTTCGAGCAGTGGAGACGAGGCATCGCCAAAATCTCTCTTGTTCGAAGGCATCTTCGGGGAAAATGTAGTCCTCGGTGTCGAGGCTCTCATCTTCCTCAGACTCCGAAAAGTAGTTGTTGTCGACCCTGTCGGTGTCAAAACCAACGGATCTCGGGTAGGGGGTCCCGAACTGTGCATCTAAGACTAATGGTAACAGGAGGTGGGGGACACAATGTTTACCCAGGTTCAGGCCCTCTCTATGGAGGTAATACCCTGATGTCTACTACACAACCTTCTTCTTGTAGACGTTGTTGGGCCTGCAAATGCACAGGTTTGTAGGACAGTAGCAAATTTCCCTCAAGTGGATGACCTAAGGTTTATCAATCCGTGGGAGGCGTAGGATGAAGATGGTCTATCTCAAACAACCCTGCAACCAAACAACAAAGAGTCTCTTGTGTCCCCAACACACCCAATACAATGGTAAATTGTATAGGTGCACTAGTTCAGCGAAGAGATGGTGATACAAGTGCAATATGGATGGTAGATATAGGTTTTTGTAATCTGAAAATATAAAAACAGCAAGGTAACTAATGATAAAAGTGAGCGTAAACAGTATTGCAATGGTAGGAAACAAGGCATAGGGTACATACTTTCACTAGTGCAAGTTCTGTCAACAATCATAACATAACTGGATCATATAACTATCCCTCAACATGCAACAAAGAGGCACTCCAAAGCCACTAATAGCGGAGAACAAATGAAGAGATTATTGTAGGGTACGAAACAACCTCAAAGTTATCCTTTCTGTTCTATCTATTCAAGAGTCTGTAGCAAAATAACATGAAGCTATTCTTTCCGTTCAATCTATCATAGAGTTCATAATAGAATAACACCTTAAGACACAAATCAACCAAAACCCTAATGTCACCTAGATACTCCATTGTCACATCAAGTATCCGTGGGTATGATTATACGATATGCATCACACAATCTCAGATTCATCTATTCAACCAACACAAAGTACTTCAAAGAGTGCCCCAAAGTTTCTACCGGAGAGTCAAGATGAAAACGTGTGCCAACCCCTATGCATAGGTTCATGGGCGGAACCTACAAGTTGATCACCAAAACATACATCAAGTGGATCACGTGATATCTCATTGTCACCACAGATAAGCACGGCAAGACATACATCAAGTGTTCTAAAATCCTTAAAGATTCAACCCGATAAGATAACTTCAAGAGGAAAACTCAATTCATCACAAGAGGGTAGAGGGGGAGAAACATCATAAGATCCAACTATAATATCAAAGCTCGCGATACATCAAGATCGTGCCATAGAGAGAACACGAGAGAGAGAGAGAGAGAGAGAGAGAGAGAGAGAGAGAGAGAGATCAAACACATAGCTACTGGTACATACCCTCAGCCCCGAGGGTGAACTACTCCCTCGTCATCATGGAAGGCGCCGGGATAATGAGGATGGCCACCGGTGAGGGATTCTCCCTCCGGTAGGGTGCTGGAACGGGCTCCCGAGAGGTTTTTGGTGGATACAGAGGCTTGCGGTAGCGGAACTCCCGATCTATCTTCGTATTTGATGGTTTTAGGGTATATGGGAATATATAGGCGAAAGAAGTCCATCGGGGGAGCCTCGAGGGGCCCACGAGACAGGGGGCACGCCCAGGGGGTGGGCGCGCCCTCCTATCTCCTGGCCTCCTCGAACCTTCCCTGTCTTGTACTCCAAGTCTCCCGGATCATATCCTTTCCAAAAATCATGCTCCCGAAGGTTTCATTCCGTTTGGACTCCGTTTGATATTCCTTTTCTTCGAAATACTGAAACAGGCAATAAAACAACAATATGGGCTAGGCCTCTGTTTAGTAGGTTAGTCCCAAAATTAATATAGAAGTGTATAATAAAGCCCGTAATCATTCAAAACAGATAATAAAATAGCATGAATGCTTCATAAATTATAGATACGTTGGAGACGTATCAGCACCCCAAGCTTAATTCCTGCTCGTCCTTGAGTAGGTAAATGATAAAAGAAAGAGTTTATGAAGTGCGAATGCTAGCAGGTGCACAAGTTTGATCAACGATAATTTGAATCACCTTTTCTAGCATGATTATATGTCATAACAGTAGTTCATCACATAAAACTTCTCACGAACAAGTAACAAGCAGTTCACATGTATAGACCATAAACTTTCTTGAAAACTAGCAAACTATGTTCTTAGTCATCAAACAATTGCAATTCATCTTATTTGCAGGAAGGGTCTATGTCAGAGCTTTGATTTAGCAAACTTCACATACTCAACTATCATATAGTCTTCTACAATTGCTAACACTCACGCAATACTAATGGTTATGGAGTTTCAATCGGACACTGAGAAAGATAGGGGCTTATAGTGTTGCCTCCCAACGTATTCACCTTTGGGTGATGTCAACAATAATAGTTCATGCTAACTTACATCCAATTGGATATATATATCAGGATCTTTCCAACACGAGGTGCTTGCCAAAGGATAAAATGAAAAAGGGAAAGGTGAAGATCACCTTGACTCTTGCATAAAGTAAAAGACATAAAGTAAAAGATAGGCCCTTCGCAGAGGGAAGCAGGGATTTGCAGAGGTGCCAGAGCTCAGTTTTGAAATAGAGATAAATAATTTTGAGAGGTATGATCTCATTGTTAACATAACAACCAAGAGTTCCCAATATCTTCCATACTACATACATTATAGGCAGTTCCCAAACAGAATGGTAAAGTTTTTACTCCCCCTCCACCAACAATCATCAATCCATGGCTTGCTCGAAACAACGGGTGCCTCCAACTAACATCAAACCTAGGGGAGTTTTGTTTGCAATTATTTTTGATTTGATTTTGATCTTTTGATCTTTTGATCATGGGACTGGCCATCCCGGTTACCAGCCATTTTTCTCGTGCATGATGAGCGGAGTCCACTCATCTTGAGAATAACCTACCTAGCATGGAAGATACTGACAGCCCCTAGTCGCTACATGAGCGATTCGGGCATACAAAACAGATTATTATTTGAAGGTTTAGAGTTTGGCACATGCAAATTTACTTGGAACGGCAGGCAAATACCATATATAGGTAGGTATGGTGGACACTCATGGCAAACCGGGTTTAAGGATATTTGAAAGCACAAGTAGTATCTCTATTTGGTGCAAGGAATTTTGGCTAGCATGAGTGGGAAAGGCAGGCTCAACATGTTTGAATGATCCATGACAATATACTTTAACTGAGATGTGAGAAAAATAATCCATTACGTTGTCTTCCTTGTCCAACATCAACTCTTTAGCATGTCATACTTAATGAGTGCTCACAATTATAAAAGATGTCTAGGATAGTATATTTATATGTGAAATCTCTCTTCCTTCAATAATCTTTCATGAATTGTTCAAATGACCAATACGATGCTTGCTAACCTTCAATAAATTTACAACCTCTACTTCTTAGATGTGAAGTCATTACTCCCCATGGGATAAGCAAATGAGACATATATAATTTCATATTTATGACAATCAACTCATTCAACCATTTACTCATAGGATATAAGTGAAGCACACGAGTAAATGACAAACTACTCCAAAAAAATATGAGTGAAGATCAATGAGTAGCTAAATAATTATGTTACTATGTGAATACTCTCTCTCATTTAAGAATTTCAGATCTTGGTATGTTATTCAAACAGCAAGCAAAGCAAAATAAAATGGCATTGCAAGGATAGCACAACTCATGTGAAGAAGCAAAAACTTAGGTTCAACCGATACTAACTGATAGTTGTTGAAGAAGAAAGGTGGGATGCCTAACGGGGCATCCCCAAGCTTAGATGCTTGAGACTTCTTGAAATATTATCTTGGGGTGCATTGGGCATCCCCAAGCTTGAGCTTTTGTGTCTCCTTAATTCCTCTCATATCATAGTTTCCCTTTTTATCAAAAGCTTCATCCACACCAAACTCAACAAGAACTCGTGAGATAGGTTAGTATAAACCAATGCAAAACCTTATCATTTTCTCCTGTAAAAAATAACTAAAATTATTATTCAACATTGCATACTAAATGCCTCTGCATATTTAATACTCCTATCCTCAAATAGAATCATTAAATAAGAAACATATGCAAACAATGCAAACATAACAGCAATCTGCCAAAACAGTACAGTCTGTAAAGAATGCAAGATTCGTCATACTTCCCTAACTCCAACAATTATGAGAAAAATACTACGCTGTAGAATATTTATCAGATCTCAATTCAACATTATACCTTTCTCTGACTTTTCTAGGGAATTTTTACAACAGCGGTAGACTTTCTGTTTTCAAACAGCAACATGTATACTAGCAAAATAAGCATGGTAAAGGCTATCCTTGACATTTTTATTGAAAATATAGATGCAAAAAAATATTCTAAATAACAGCTAGCAAATACTAACAAAATAAAATGATGCTCCCAGAAAAACACATATCATGTGGCGAATAAAAATATAGCTCCAAGTAAAGTTACCGATGAACGAAGACGAAAGAGGGGATGCCATCTGGGGCATCCCCAAGCTTACGCTCTTGGTTGTCCTTGAATATTACCTTGGGGTGCCTTGGGAATCCCCAAGCTTAGGCTCTTGCCACTCCTTATTCCATAATCCACCGAATCTTTACCCAAAACTTGAAAACTCCACAACACAAAACTCAACAGAAAACTCGTAAGCTCCGTTAGTATAAGAAAATAAAACCACCACTTAGGTACTGTTGTGAACTCATTCTAAACTCATATTGGTGTAATATCTACTGTACTCCAACTTATCTATAGTTCATACCACTTAATACTAGCCATAGATGCATCAAAATAAGCAAACAACACACAAAAAACAGAATCTTTTAAAAACAGAACAGTCTGTAGCAATCTGTATCAAACGTATACTTATGGAACTCCAAAAATCCTACCAAATTAGAAAGTCCTAAGAAATGTGTGTAGAAATCCAGAGCAAAAATAATCATATCAAAAGCATGTTTATGTTAATTAAAAAAACTAATTTACTGGGTGCAAAAGTTTCTGATTCTCAGCAGGATCAACGCAACTATCACCGTAAGCTATCCTAAAGGTCTTACTTGGCACTTTATTGAAACAAAAGCTATAAATATGATTACTATAGTAGCATAATAATGTGGATCCACAAAAACAGTAAGGATAAATATTGGGATGTCTCCCAACAAGCACTTTTCTTTAATGCCTTTTAGCTAGGCATGATGATTTCAATGACGCTCACATAAAAGATAAGAATTGAAACATAAAGAGAGCATCATGAAGAATATGACTAGCACATTAAATTCTAACCCACTTCCTATGAAAAGGGATTTTGTGAGCAAACAACTTATGGGAACAATAATCAACTAGCATAGGAAGGTAAAACAAGCATAGCTTCAAGATTTTAAGCACATAAAAAGGAAACTTGATATTATTGCAATTCCTACAAGCATATGTTCCTCCCTCATAATAATTTTCAGTAGCATCATGAATGAATTCAACAATATAACCAGCATATAAAGCATTCTTTTCATTATCTACAAGCATAGAAATTTTACTACTCTCCACATAAGCAAAATTCTTCTCATGAATAGTAGTGGGAGCAAACTCAACAAAATAACTATCATGTGAGGCATAATCCAATTGAAAACTAAAATCATGAGGACAAGTTTCATGGTTATCATTATTCTTAATAGCATACAAGTCATCACAATAATCATCATAGATAGCAACTTTTTTTGACTATACACAGTAGGGCAAAGCCCCACTGCAATTTTTATATTAATTATTAAAAAACAAGGGTCCAACAGTATAGAGGCTTGAGGTAAGCCAAAAGAATAAAGAAGAAATAACAGAAGAAAAACAAAAAAATACAGTACAAGGTTATCAAGCCAAGTACAGAAGGCTCTGGCATAGCTCTTTTTCACTCTAAATCTTAGCAGGTTAAGCTCATCAAGGAAAATGACTTTCCACCTCTGAATGGAAGGCTGAATGGCTTGAAAGATCAGATTATTTCTTGAGATCCATATGGCCCAAGAGGCTAGAATGATGATTTCCATGAAGAATGGAACATGAAGTTTCTGCCTGAGATCCTCAAAACCTTCAAGCACAGAAACATGAGCTTGCCTGGAAGGGCATATTATATCCCAACACTGGGCTGCAAACGGGCAGGTCCAAAAGAGATGTTGTAAGGTTTCCTCCTGAGGACAATTGTTGACAGCACAGTTGTAGCTTGCCAAATGGAAACTTTTCCTGCAAAGAAGATTCCTAGAATTGAGCTTGTCATGAAGTAATCTCCAAAAAAACACCTTGTGCTTCGGATGACATGAGCTATTCCAAATCCAATTGAACTGTTGGGGCACTATTTTAACTCTCATCATTACTTTATAGGCCTTAGCAACTGAGAATTGCTCATTACCCCAAATGTAGCTCCAAGTGTCAGTGCAATCCAGGGAGTCAGAAGCCCTTAAAGCAAAACAAATATCTTCCATACTTTCAAATTCCTGGAAGGCTTGCACAGTGAGAGGAAGGTGAAACAGATCCTCCAGGTATTCGGTATGAATAATGGTGTGCATAGTAGTGTTCTGGTCCTTCACAAATGAGAAGAGGTGAGGGAACAAGTCCTGTAAACAAGCTAAATGCCACAGATCAGACCAGAATAGAGCACTTTTACCATCCCCTATGTGACATCTGGCCAAGGATTTGAAATTATCAATGAGCTTGAGATTTGCCTTCCACCAAAAAGATCCAACCCAATTACTGCCAGGCAACAAATTATTTGCATAATAAGTTGTAACGCCCCAGATACAATTTTCCATATTTGTAACTCCAACTCTTGCCTTTTCCGGAGATGCGGTATGTTATTTCCTTTGTGGTTGGGTTTTTGTCTTTTGTTTTGCATTTTGTTCATGTCTTGCTTTTCTTCTCATAGCATCATGCGCATTGCATCCGCATGTTTTCATAAAACCCGTATCCGCTTGTAGTTGCCGCGTCACCCCTTGCCTTCGTTGACCGTTTCGAGTCCAACCTTGTTCTTCATTTTCCCCTCTTACCTAAACCGGAGTCTCTCTGTAAAGTGCACAGCCCCCCTCGCGCGCGCGTCCGAAACCTTTCCCGAACCCGACCCGCTCGGTCATGACCGTTGGATCCGGATCATCCCCTAACATCTATAAAACATCTTCATTTTATTTATTGGACTCCCTAGCCTATTTTTCTCGACCGTCGGATCTAATCGGAGGGACCATAACCTAACCACTCGCTATATAATCAGTCTAATCCCTAAAACCTAGGTTGTCTGTCCCATCCCCTTCCTCCTAGCCGCCGCCACTCTCTCCCTTGGTTTCAACACCGAGCCAACCAGCCACCTACCTGCCTTCTCTCCCTCGGTATCCTCCTGATCCAGTTCCACCCGAGACTAATCGCACCTCCTCCTCCTTCAATTTCAGCACCACCCAACCAAATCACAGCAGCCGAGCGCCTTCTCCTTCCTTTGCCAGCTAAATCTGCCGCATCCCCGACTCCCGAGCTCCTTGATCGTCACCGGCGCACCCAGCAGATGAGCGCCTCCCCTGCGTCCTCTATGTCCCTCTCTTCCTTCCCCTTGTTTCCTCTCCCGTTTCTCTCTTCTCTCTGACAATGCTCTCTCTCTGTCTCAACAGGGAGTTGGAGCGGCCATGGCACCCGAGCGCCTCAAGTTCTTCAGCCCGCCGAAGGAACTCCGCCTCCTCGCCGGACCTCACCGTCCTGGCCTCCTCCGCCGCACCCACTGCTGCAAGTCCCTCGCTGCGCCGCATATCCTCTGCAACGAGCAGCAGATGCAGCCCCTGCAACCGCCCCACGCTGTTGTCTGCATCGCCCCGAACCGGCCTCCTCTTCGCCGTTTCCCACTCCTCCGGCCACCTCCCGTTTCCTCGCCAAGCCGCCGGTGAGCTCCTCCGCCGCGCGCACCCCCAGCTCCTCTCTTCTCTCTGAATATGCTCCCTCCCTGTTTTTCTTCCACAGGGAACCGATGCCGCCCTTGAGCTCCGCCCGCAACGTCGTTGCCCAGATCCGGCGCCGGCCAGCCGGATCCGCCCTGTCTCCACCTCGCCAGCCTTCCCTACAGCCCGCTGTCGCTCCCCTTCAAGTCCCACGCTGTCGTTGCTGTCCCCTGCACCGTCGCTGCCTTTCTGTCGAGCACGAGCTCGATCCTCCTGCTTCCCTGCATCGAAGGAACCAGGCTCATTGACCACTCCTGGGCCGGCGCGCCTCCAGATCCTCCCGTGGCCCAGTCGCGCCTAGCTGGCCTGTCCGCCAGCCTCCTCCACCAACGGGCCAAAGCCCATGGGTGAGGCCCCCAACGCCTCCTTTTTTTCTTTCTGTTGGGCCTGCTCCAGTCAGTTTCGGCTAGTTTAGGTTTTTATTCCAGTCTGGCGATTTTGTCTAATTATCCAGTGTATTACAGTTTTACAGAAAACCCCCTGTTGTTCATGCATTTAATAACTCACAAAATATGCATCATATGTAAATAATTTATATATGTAAAATGCTTAGAATTTTATCTAGTTTCATAATATGCTGCTTTCATCCACGTTTAAAATGTTTAAAATGCTGTTTGTTTAAATTTGCTCAAAAGCCATGTTAAAATGATTTATTTCATAACTAAATAACCGTAGCTCCGTTTTATATAAACTTTATATGTAAATGGGGTGGAAAAATGCATAGTTTAACATGGTGCACTTTATTTTCCTGTTTAACAACAATAAAATATGTTTTAGGGCAGAACTGTACCAAATTCAAAAATATGGACATGAGGATTTTCCGGAATTGTTGTTTGTTCTTCCGGCCTCATTTAAACTTGCCTAGTTAGGTAGTTTCATTATGCTTCACCCCTTGCCATGTTTAACAACATTTAATATTGATCAGTAGCAAAACCGAGAGAGAACTAACTAATTGATGTGGTGTTTCGTCAATATGCAACTCATTGCATATTGATCTCCACTTAACTTGTAGTATTGTTTGTTGCACTTGCCATGCCATGCCTCATTAAACCGGACATGCATCATACTTGATTGTGCATCATGCCATGATTATGCTTGTGTGTTTACCATGTTGTTTGCTTCTTTCCGGTTTGCTTCTCTCGTTAGCTTCGGTTTCGTTCCGGAGTTGCGAGGATTCGTTTGACTTCGTCCGCTTGTCTTCTTCATGGACTCGTTCTTCTTCCTAGCGGGATTTCAGGCAAGATTACCGCTACCCTGAATCTCACTACTATCATTGCTATGCTAGTTGCTTCGTTCTATCGCTTTGCTGCACGACCTATCATTTGCTCTTCAAGCCTCCCAACTTGCCATGTCAGCCTCTAACCTTTTCACCCTTCCTAGCAAACCATTGCTTGGCTATGTTACCGCTTTGCTCAGCCCCTCTTATAGCATTGTTAGTTGCAGGTGAAGTTGAAGATTGCTCCATGATGGACAGGATTCTGTTGGGATATCACAATATCTCTTATTTAATTAATGCATCTATATACTTGGTAAAGGGTGGAAGACTCGGCCTTATGCCTGGTGTTTTGTTCCACTCTTGTCGCCCTAGTTTCCGTCATACCGGTGTTATGTTCCCGGATTTTGCGTTCCTTACGCGGTTGGGTGACTTATGGGACCCCCTTGACAGTTCGCTTTGAATAAAACTCCTCCAGCAAGGCCCAACCTTGCTTTTACCATTTGCCTCACCTAGCCCTTTTTTCCCTTGGGTTTCCGGAGCCCGAGGGTCATCTTTATTTACCCCCCCCCCCCCCCCCCGGGCCAGTGCTCGTCGTGAGTGTTGGTCCAACCAGTCAGCCGCCGGTGGCCACCAGGGGCAACTCTGGGCTGGCCTACCGGAAGTTTGGACAATCCAGTGTGCCCTGAGAACAAGATATGTGCAGCTCCTATCAGGATTTGTCGGCACATTCGGGTGGCTTTGCTGGTCTTGTTTTACCATTGTCGAAATGTCTTGTAAACCGGGATCCCGAGTCTGATCGGGTCTTCCTGGGAGAAGGTATATCCTTCGTTGATCGCGAGAGCTTATCATGGGCTAAGTTGGGACACCCCTACAGGGTATTATCTTTCGAAAGCCGTGCCCGCGGTTATGTGGCAGATGGGAATTTGTTAATGTCCGGTAGTAGATAACTTGACACCAGATACGAATTAAAATGCATCAACCGCGTGTGTAGCCGTGATGGTCTCTTTTCGGTGGAGTCCGGGAACTGAACACGGTTTTGGGTTATGTTTGACGTAAGTAGGAGTTCAGGGTCACCTCTTGATCATTACTAGTTGACGACTGTTCCTTTGCTTCTCTTCTCGCTCTCATTTGCGTATGTTAGCCACCATATATGCTTAGTCGCTGCTGCAACCTCACCACTTTACCCCTTCCTTTCCCTTTAAGCTTTGCTAGTCTTGATACCCATGGTAATGGGATTGCTGAGTCCTCGTGGCTCACATATTACTACAACAACAGTTGCAGGTACAGGTTATGCGATGATCATGACGCGAGAGCGATGTTGCTTGTTTTGGAGTTCTTCTTCTGCTTCTTCTTCGATCAGGGGATAGGTTCCAGGTCGGCAGCCTGGGCTAGCAGGGTGGATGTCGTTTGAGCTTCTGTTTGTGTTTCATCCGTAGTCGGATGTTGATATTGTGTATGATATATTGCTGTATTCATGTGGCATTGTTTGCCTTATGTATGTATCCCCATCTATTATGTAATGTTGATGTAATGATATCCACCTTGCAGAAGCGTTTCAATATGCGGTTCTATCTTTGGTGGGACCTTCGAGTCTCTTTAGGATAGTATCTCATATTGGGCGTGACAAGTTGGTAATCAGAGCCTCGACCGACCATAGGAGCCCCCTTGATTGTTGGCCGTTGTTGAGTCTAGAAAAAAAAACTATTTTGTGTCTTAGGATTATATATATCGGAGAGTAGGATTCTTTTTACTCCTCATCCCCCTTCGTCGCTCTGGTGAGGTCTCCTGACGTAGATGTTTTGTCTTTCCTCTCCTCAAATTTCACTAAAAAAATTTAGGATCAGGCGGGTATCTTGGAATCGTTCCGATGGTTTTGTGACGAGAACATTGTTCTTGGTGCCTCCTGTCTTTTATGTGGAAGTGACCCGGGGAGTTGAGCTCCGAGGTGTTGTCGTCACAATTTTATCGTTGCAGTTCTGGAATACCTGAGTTTTGCCGACATCGAAAATCTCTTTTATGCAGTTGTTGGTGAGATAACCTTGACGCCACCCAGTACTGGGGCGGGAGTTAGGGAGTATTGCCATAACTCGTATAACGGATGCTTTTCGAAGGTTGAGGTACACGATTTCCGGAGTTTTCTTGGTTATGTGTTGACGGATGGATACAGCTGGGTGTAGGGATTGTTAGTTTGGGTGAGATATATTGCTTCCCCTGTATCCCCAACACCAGATTGCATAACCAGAAAGTTTCGGGAGTTTTATAGGTGGGAATTCAAGTAGCTCCTAGGATATCTTTCTGACAGATGCATGATATGGGATTGGGTAAATCTCTATCATATGTATTTGTTCCGGCTTATTCTGCAAGCCAAATCCTTTGTTTTGTTTTATTTGTGGTATTCGAGTTGCTTCAATGTCAAGTGTTGATTCCATACCTTTCAAGCGGTGTTCTCATATTTCTATGGGAGCACTAATCCTTTTGATCATCGAGATTGTCATGTCAATTCTTTCCAACCGGTGTGCTTCTCTTCAAGTGGATCCGATCATTTTCAACATTCGCAAGATCAACTCTAAGTTTTCTCACCGGTGTTTGTTTCATCCATTCCAAGTTGTCTTTGTTTTCCCCGCCCTCCCACCCTTTTCTTCAAGGACTCAGATATCTTAATCAAGTATCCATCTTATGGATGTGAAGTTTCTCCATTCTTTTCGCGTCAATGTTCTTATCCGGTTATTCTCAGGAAGATACTAACGGAGCTTTGAGTTCATCATCCTTCATTGTTGTTTCTTCTCAGGTGGATCCAATTCAAGCTTTCGATATTCATCATATTCCTTTCCTCGTTTCTAATGCTTTCTCATGCCGATGTACCTCTTAATCATTCACTTCTTCCTATTCATTTGTCCTGGAGTGCTGAAGATATTTCACAAGACTTGTGTTTCCATTCTCAATCCGTTCAAGATATTTCGAGGTTGTTATCTCATTCAAGTCATTTAATTCAACCGGTGCAATTTCCCTTTCAAGAAACCCTTCAACGATGTTTCTTTTGAGTGGGCCCTAACCCACAGGTCTTTCCCCAGGATCTTACCTGACTCTTCTAATTTTCCCGGAGCTATTCCCAAAGTCTTTCGAAGTTTGACATAAGAATGAATTATCATCAGGCATATGTCTTTCTCCAAGATCTTTCAAATTCTTTTCATCGTTGGTTCAACCTTTCTAATTTTCTCCCGGAGTATCTCAGTAATTTGGTGGTGTTTCCCGTCGTCATTTGAAGACTGAAGAAGAGTTTTTCCTCTAAATCTTGTCTATTCTCTCAAGATTCATGGTTCTAGCGTTATGCCATCCTCTCATAATTGTTTTCGATTGTGATAATTCTTTTCACCCATCCGGATCTATTCAGGAGTCTTTTCAGTTTGATTCTCCGGAGCACATCATCTCAGAATCATTCATTCCAGCCTTTAGCTCTCGTTATCCAAATCCTACCGGTGCATTGTTCAAATACCCTCTAATCAGTTCATGATCTCTTTGTTCTCATGTATCTAAATGCCCTCAAGTATCTTCATTCGTTTTCCAATTCTTCCTGGTGAATTGTGCCTTTTCTACTTTCATTTTCTATTCTTACGGTGGTTCGTTCAAGATTTCACTTCCTTCGTTATCATATCAAATATTTGTTGTTTCCAAATCCCATCGGTGGTTCCATCAATACCTTCCCAAGTTTGCACCATATCTATCTTGATCCTTTTTACGAGAATAAGTAGTATGCCAAATCCATTGCTTGTCATAAATTTAATTTGATGAAGGATAAGCATATAATAAATCTTATTCTTATTTCCTCGAGGTGATTCAATTCTTTTCTTCCGAAGATTGTTCATGATGAAGTAATTCTCGGTTCTAGTGTTTCATCTTTTCCTTTTCCGGAGTTCCAAATGTTCTCGGTTATATCGTCGCGAAGCTCCATCTAAATCATTGCAAGGCTTCACCTTGTGTTTTCAACTTCTCTTTCTTTCTATCATCCTTTTATTACCGGAGTTCTTCATGGAGGCTCTACATGATGGTTCGTCAAGAATTTGTTAATGTCCGGTAGTAGATAACTTGACACCAGATACGAATTAAAATGCATCAACCGCGTGTGTAGCCGTGATGGTCTCTTTTCGACGGAGTCCGGGAAGTGAACACGGTTTTGGGCTATGTTTGACGTAAGTAGGAGTTCAGGATCACCTCTTGATCATTACTAGTTGACGACTGTTCCTTTGCTTCTCTTCTCGCTCTCATTTGCGTATGCTAGCCACCATATATGCTTAGTCGCTGCTGTAACCTCACCACTTTACCCCTTCCTTTCCCTTTAAGCTTTGCTAGTCTTGATACCCATGGTAATGGGATTGCTGAGTCCTCGTGGCTCACAGATTACTACAACAACAGTTGCAGGTACAGGTTATGCGATGATCATGACGCGAGAGCGATGTTGCTTGTTTTGGAGTTCTTCTTCTGCTTCTTCTTCGATCAGGGGATAGGTTCCAGGTCGGCAGCCTGGGCTAGCAGGGTGGATGTCGTTTGAGCTTCTATTTGTGTTTCATCCGTAGTCAGATGTTGATATTGTGTATGATATATTGTTGTATTCATGTGGCATTGTTTGCCTTATGTATGTATCCCCATCTATTATGTAATGTTGATGTAATGATATCCACCTTGCAAAAGCGTTTCAGTATGCAGTTCTATCCTTGGTGGGACCTTCGAGTCTCTTTAGGATAGTATCGCATATTAGGCGTGACATAAGTTTCCCAAATCAAGTTAACCCATGGAATGTTATGCCTATTATAGAACTTGTGCAAGTTCTTCGGAAGCAGATCTTTGTTTTGAACAAAGATATCCATCACCCCCAGTCCTCCTTGATCCTTAGGTCTACAAACAGTGCTGCAAGCCACCATGGCAGGCCTATGATCCTCTAGGTTAGGTCCTCTCCAGAGACAGTGCCTCAACAACTTGATAGCTTGGGATTTGATGGTGACAGGCACATCAAGGCATCCCATTAGATAAATCAACAGAGAGTTTAAAACAGATTTTACAAGCAACAATCTCCCAGTCAGTGTCATGAATGAGGATAAACCCACAAGCTTCTTCTGCAGTCTTGTGACAAGAGGAAAGCATTGCTCCATAGTAGTTTTATGAAGACCCAATGGTGTTCCCAAATACTGAATGGGGAAAGATTATCTTTTGCAATGAAAAGAATTTTTCAAAATTTCCACCTTGTCCTCTGGCACATTGATTGGGATAAGACTTGATTTGTTATAATTCACTTTAAGACTAGTAGCATCTGCAAAAGTATTTAGAAGTGCTTTGAGGCAATGAAGTTGCTTTGCATCAGCTTGTAGAAGAACCAGAGTGTCATCAGCATACTAGACAATGGGAAAGTCAGGACATGATTGCACTTGCAGAGGTGAGGATAGTAGACCCAGGTGCATGGCCTTGTTAAGAATTGACTGAAGCAAGTCTGCAGCAAGCACAAATAATAGTGGTGATAGAGGATCTCCTTGCCTGACCCACCTAAGACAGTAAAACTTCTTGCCCCCCATTAAGCATGATATCAGATGATGCAGAGGTGAACAGCATTTTAATCCAGTTGATCCATCTGTCTCCAAAACCTTTGGCCTTTAAGATCTCCCAAATTGCTTGGTTCTCAATGGTGTCAAAAGCCTTTTCAAAATCTAGTTTAAGCACAACAATTTCTTCTTTGGACTTATGACATTGATGCAGATACTCATATGCCCAACCCAAACAGTCATGAGTGGACCTTTCCTTGAGGAAACCATATTGGTTAATGTTCACTAGTTTGAGAATTACCTTCTGTAGCCTATTAGCCAAAAACTTAGTGACAAGTTTAAGACAACAATTAAGGAGAGAAATAGGCCTGAAGTCATTTGTTGTCATTGGTGTGTTTCCTTTAGGAATTAGGGCGATGTAAGAAGTGTTTAAGCTCTCAATTGAGATTTGCCCAGCATGAAAATCTTGAATAAATCTAAGCACACCCCCTTTAATAATATCCCAACAAGATTTCAAAAATTCATTGTTGAAACCATCTAGACCTGGTGATTTGTCAAGTGGAAGATCCTTGACAACATCATTAATTTCCTCTTCAGTGAAAGGTAACTCCAAGTTATCAAAAAGTGTTTGATCCTGCCTGGGACCAAAAAGGGATTCCAAATTGAAGTGCATTGAGGTTTTGTGAGATGTGCCCATTCTTTTCTTATAAGCTTCCCAGAGGATTGCAGCTTTCCCAGCATGATCTGATATTTCAACTTGATCATCATTTTGAAGTACAGCAATATGATTGTGCATGTAATTGATTGAGGCTTTAGTATGGAAGAATTTTGTGTTTTCATCTCCAAATTTGACCCCCTTAATTTGTTCCCTTTGCTTCCAGTAAATCTTTTGGTTCCTGAGAAGAATGAGCAGCTGCTCTTTTAAGATATCCCCGTAGTTCCATTCATGAATGTCCAATTCTCTGAATTCCTCAAAAAAATCCCAAAGAAAGATGAGGTTATTAAGCTTGGCAATCTGGGCTTTTAAGCAAGATAAAGACCTGGCCCACAACTTCAAAGCTCTCCTCAAGTTCTTAAATTTTGCATTCAAATTTTTAACAGCATCAAGATTCCCCACTGGGATGCTCCAAGCAGCAGCAACCACCTGTTTAAAGTCTAAATGTTGCAGCCAATAGTTTTCAAATCTAAACACTCTTGCTTTAGGAATAGAAGTACCAATTTTAATGACACAAGTCAAGTGATCAGATATAGGTTTTGCAAGAGGTAGCACTATGGTGTTTGGGTAAGTGGTCATCCAGGAGGCAGAAGTAAAAAACCAATCCAATTTGACCAAAAGAGGATCATGCTGCATGTTGCTCCAACTGAACTTTCTGCCCTGCAAAGGTAATTCAATTAAACCCGGATTGCTGATTGCCTCATTGAATAGAAGCATGTCATTAACATCTCCACCAGGTCTGTTTCTGTCAGAAGGGGCTCTCATGAGATTAAAGTCCCCCATAAGAATCCAGTCCACATCTGCAAGCATGTGAATATTCAAAAACCAATTAATGAAGTCAACTTTGTCCTGAGGGTCACAGGGACCATATATGTTAGTTAGGATCCATGACTGATTGGATAACAAGCTGGTGAATTGAATTGAGAGTGAGAATCTGTTTTGAGCAATAACTTCTCCTATAAACTGAGAACCATTCCAAGCAACTAGCAGCCCCCAGAAGCTCCAATAGATGGGAGGAAAGAAAATTTGTTAGTTCTGTTAGGGCAGAAATTTTTGATGTAAGCTGCATCAAAAGACTCTCTTTTAGTTTCTTGAAGACACAAGATGCTACAGTCACTCTCCTCAATTTTCTGCTTAATAGCCAACCATTTATCTTCAGAGTTCACCCCTTTAATATTCTAGTTGAGGATATTCCAATTTCGGTTTGTGTTATTCATGAGAACAATAGCAATTTCTACAGCAGTAATTAAGCACCAGCACTTGATCAACCAAGAGCACATACATGAAGTTGAGGAAGGACAGAAAACATAATACCATGAAGCACAACACATCACAATAGCAGCACAACATCCATGAACCATACATCATATAGGTCTTAATAATAGAGTACACCAGCAAATCCACAAGATCCATAAAGTACCATTCTCCCAACATTACAATATTCATTGAGAAATCCCAGTAAGAACAACATGGTCCAAACATACTACCCCAAAAAACCCTATTCCAACTGATGGCAGCTAACATCAAGAAGAGTTGGATGGGTTGTCCTCTCCTGTGACCAAGGGCACCTTGGCCAATTCCTCATCTTGCCTTCTCCTGGGTTTCTTAGCCAGCTTATCCTGCAGTTCCCTCTCAGCAACCTTGCAGAAAGAGGTAATGAGGTTTTTAACAACTGACTTTGGAATGATTGGAGGGGCAGCATTGCAAGGCAGACATTTAGAGTTTGAGCAAGAATTTATTTTATAACCAGCATTATCCTTTTTGATTCTATCACTTCTCCTTACCTCTGTTTCAACCAGGGGGTCTTCCCACTCCTTCCTTTCCTCAAATTTTCAGAGCCAAAAGGCTGCAGTAGGTCCTGGGACTCCACATCATGCACATTGGAAGCTAGTCCAATATTTTCGTTGCCCTTATCTTTGTTAAGTTGGCCCTCAATGTCAATGGCCTGACAAATAGGTGCATGAGAAGTAGGACACTTATGAGGGATGTAAAATATGAAAGCATGGTCCATGTTTTCCACAGCAGAGACAAGTTCCCACATTCCAGACTTTAACATTTTAACAGTCCATTCAAACTTATCAGGTGACAGAAGTAGGTGGACAATAAAGTTAAACCAACTTACAGGAATGTTGGCAGTGAAAGAACTCTTTATTGTCCACAGGTTGATCCTGAAAGTGCTTTTTCCACAACAAAAGACCTTCTTCAGAGACAACAAGATCATTATTAGCAGAAGCAGCAAGTTGAATATATTTCAATCCAAGAAGAGAAGGAGCCATGGTGAAGTGCTCATCAATTTGGTTGACCCAGTTACCTTGGAACCTAGGTTGCAGATCCTCCAAGTTTACAACTGGCTCAAGGCTTCCTCTTGAAGTAGTGATGTGTCCAGGGTTGCAGTACATGGCTCCATCTGAAGAGCCAACAGCCTGAGAATGCAGAAAACTTTCAGAAGCCTCTGAGTCTGCCAAGGGCAAGGAAGAAACCAAACTGGGTTCCCCATCCTCTCCAACATGCTGAACATTGGCATCAGAGTCCAGAACTTGACCAACAGGAATGACAGCAGGGGCAGCTGCCTCCTCAAGCCTAGGTGAAGGATTGACTGCAACAAGCTGCAAGTGATTTGCAACATTTTGAGATTGAGGAAGTTCAGCAGGCAGTGCAGCATCCAAGATCTGATCTTGCAGCATGGGAGGCTCATCATCATCAGATTGATATGCTTGTACAATATTCTGGAGTCCATTTGCAACCACAATGGCAGGAGGTAAAGCAGCCTATTCAACAATTATAGGTTGAAAGATCCCAGGAATTGCAGGTGGCAAAAACAGGTTGGAATTGTCTCCTTCAGAAAAAGACATGTTTGAAGATAAACTACTGTTACTGACTTCTGGAAGCAGTTCTTCTCCATCAGCCCATGCCATCTCTTCTTGCTGCACAGCATCTAAGAGATCCTCTAGACCTGCATTCTGATTGTTCTGCATTGGCATGTTCAATTGATCCCAATTTTCCTCATTCTGAACTTCAATGGCATTGTTGTTAACAACATCATTGAGAAAATCATTGCCATGTGCAGCATCTTCAGGAAGAGGGTGTGGATCTACATTTTCAGGAGGAATTGGATCCTCATCTGCAGGCCCCCCACCAAGAAGCTCACTGGCCAAAACGTCAATAGAAGAGGACCAGCCATCTTCCTCGAACTCATCCCCTTCAGACCACCTCATACTTTTAGGAATAATTTCTAGATTCATCACTCTAGCTTTGACCACAATGCGCCCCATGTGATCATCCTCCTTATCCCAAGAAATCATATGGCCAAACTTACTGACAGCACAAGCAAGATCTTTAGTATTTGGAAAATTGAAAGGTACTCCAGTCAGTAATAACCAAACAGTAAGATTGAAATGCACCCTTCTATGATTTTTGCCCTCATCATGCTTAACAAACATGATGAACACATCACCAAATTCATGTGGGCTATCCAGCACCAACTTATCTCTGTCTCTAACCCTCGTCAGACGCACATAAGCCTCACCGAATGGACAATGCTGAACATCTCTCAGACCTAACTGCCTATGCTCAACACTGAACTCCTCAAGAACATATCTTACATTGGGGAAAGGAGCATCGACGGGGAGCGGATGGATTGTTGCAATCGCCCAGTCTTCATGACGACGAGGCCGATGTGGGAGCACCACCCGCGCCACTCCATTGCGGCCAGGGACTTGCTGAATATCAAACCCATGTGGCACAAAAGGCCGTGGATCAAGCTAGAGGTGAGCAGAGCAGGGTTTGAGAGCTGAGGAGAAACAGAGGAGCAGAGTGCAGAAGTTGAGGAGGCAAGGGCAATTTGGTGCTGAAAATTAGGAAAAGATCCCTTACAAAGCTCACTAAGAGAGGAAACCACCGAGGGGTCCCGGGCCGGGTCTGTAGACGAAAACCAGTCTTGGACCGCATCCAAATCACAAGCCTCAGCTGGTGGGCTGGGGAAAGTGGCAAAACGAAGAAAAGGAAAAAGCCCAGTAAGTTTTTTCTCATAGCACTCTCTGGCAAAGTGGCCCAAGTTGCCGCATGCATAGCACTGTATCGTGTCATTTGAAAACCCCTGATTCCTGCTCTGTGATACCGCAGTGTTAACCCCTCCAGAAGTATTAAGCTCATGCATTAATTGCTCATTATTGTCTGAAACCTCATTATTGCTGGATGTCGGAATCCCCGCAAGACAGAAAAAACTGATGGCCGGAGTAGATTATCGCAGACATTGCCGGCGGCCGCCCGCGGGCAAAAACCGCTAGTTACCAAAGTCCAGGAATTTTTCTCTTCATGATAGTAAAGCTGCTCTTCACGAATCTAGTTGGGGCCGCCAAAATCCCATAGATTAAAAACTAACTCAAAATCCTTTTTGATCACACGACCATGATTATAAATTTCAAAGCCCACGGCTTTGGATGCAACAGAGAACTTGAAAGATCTATCCTTGAGATGGTGCACACGGAACCCTTGAGGATACCCACCGAAACAAGATTGGAGAGTGATACTAACGGTGTGCCAATCCAAACGAAACCGAGCCCGACAAAAGGAAACCACCAAAGTGAACTCACGTTGACGAAAACTAGGGGAGAACACCACTGGATGACCAAATTTTTGCCTCATTGAGAGTTGAAACTCTTTACCTGAAGCAAAGTTGAGCGTAGGAGGCTCCATAGTCCACTCCCATGGCCCTCCTCTTCCACCGAAGAAAAGGTGGTGAAACCCACCCGACAGGAGACAAGATCAGAGATGTTGTGGCCGCCGGTGCCGGAGTGGTAGCCGGCGGGATGGGGAGGTGGCCGCTGGGGCCGGAGTGGCCACCGGCGGTAGTCACCTTGGAGGCGCCTAGAGGAGCCTAGAGGAGCCTAGAGGAGCCTAGGCAGATAGCAACTTTGTTCTCATAATCAATTGGAACCTCTTCCAAAATAGTGGATTCATCACTAATTAAAGTCATGACCTCTCCAAATCCACTTTCATAAATATAATCATCATAAATAGGAGGCATGCTTTCATCATAATAAATATTCTCATCAAAACTAGGGGGACTAAACATATCATCTTCATCAAACATAGCTTCCCCAAGCTTGTGGCTTTGCATATCATTAGCATCATGGATATTCAAGGAATTCAGACTAACAACATTGCAATCATGCTCATCATACAATCTAGTACCAAACATTTTAATGCATTCTTCTTCTAGCAATTGAGCACAATTTTCCTTACCATCATTTTCACGAAAGATATTAAAAAGACGAAGCGTATGAGGCAAACTCAAATCCATTTTTTTTTGTAATTTTCTTTTATAAACTAAACTAGTGATTAAACAAGAAACAAAAAGATTCGGTTGCAAGATCTAAAGATATACCCTCAAGCACTCACCTCCCTAGCAACGGCGCCAGAAAAGAGCTTAGTTGACGGGGTGTGAGTGCCGCTTACCTAGCCTCCCTGGCAACGGCGCCAGAAAATAGCTGGATGTCTACTACACAACCTTCTTCTTGTAGACGTTGTTGGGCCTGCAAGTGCACAGGTTTGTAGGACAGTAGCAAATTTTCCTAAAGTGGATTACCTAAGGTTTATCAATCCGTGGGAGGCGTAGGATGAAGATGGTCTATCTCAAACAACCCTGCAACCAAATAACAAAGAGTCTCTTGTGTCCCCAACACACCCAATACAATGGTAAATTGTATATGTGCACTAGTTTGGTGAAGAGATGGTGATACAAGTGCAATATGGATGGTAGATATAGGTTTTTGTAATCTGAAAATATAAAAACAACAAGGTAACTAATGATAAAAGTGAGCGTAAACGGTATTGCAATGGTAGGAAACAAGGCATAGGGTTCATACTTTCACTAGTGCAAGTTCTCTCAACAATAATAACATAACTGGATCATATAACTATCCCTCAACATGCAACAAAGAGTCACTCCAAAGCCACTAATAGCGGAGAACAAATGAAGAGATTATTGTAGGGTACGAAACAACCTCAAAGTTATCCTTTCTGTTCTATCTATTCAAGAGTCTGTAGCAAAATAACATGAAGCTATTCTTTCCGTTCAATCTATCATAGAGTTCATACTAGAATAAAACCTTAAGACACAAATCAACCAAAACCCTAATGTCACCTAGATACTCCATTGTCACATCAAGTATCCGTGGGTATGATTATACGATATGCATCACACAATCTCAGATTCATCTATTCAACCAACACAAAGTACTTCAAAGAGTGCCCCAAAGTTTCTACCGGAGAGTCAAGATGAAAACGTGTGCCAACCCCTATGCATAGGTTCATGGGCGGAACCCGCAAGTTGATCACCAAAACATACATCAAGTGGATCATGTGATATCCAATTGTCACCACAGATAAGCACGGCAAGACATACATCAAGTGTTCTCAAATCCTTAAAGACTCAACCCGATAAGATAACTTCAAGAGGAAAACTCAATTCATCACAAGAGAGTAGAGGGGGAGAAACATCATAAGATCCAACTATAATAGCAAAGCTCCCGATACATCAATATCGTGTCACGAGAGAGAGAGAGATCAAAGACATAGCAACTGGTACATACCCTCAGCCCCGAGGGTGAACTACTCCCTCCTCGTCATGGAAGGCACCGGGATGATGAAGATGGCCACCGGTGAGGGATTCCCCCTCTGGCAGGGTGCCGGAACGGGCTCCCGGAAGGTTTTTGGTGCCTACAAAGGCTTGCGGCGGCGGAACTCCCGATCTATCTTCGTATTCAATGGTTTTAGGGTATATGGGAATATATAGGCGAAAGAAGTCGGTCGGGGGAGCCTCGAGGGGCCCACGAGATAGGGGGCGCGCTCAGGGGGTGGGCGCACCCTGCTATCTCCTGGCCTCCTCGAACCTTCCCTGGCTTGTACTCCAAGTCTCACGGATCATATCCTTTCCAAAAATCACGCTCCCGAAGGTTTCATTCTGTTTGGACTCTGTTTGATATTCCTTTTCTTCGAAATACTGAAACAGGCAATAAAACAGCAATATGGGTTGGGCCTCCGGTTAGTAGGTTAGTCCCAAAAGTAATATAAAAGTGTATAATAAAGCCCGTAATCATTCAAAACAGATAATAAAATAGCATGAATGCTTCATAAATTAGAGATACGTTGGAGACGTATCATACCCTACTTCCTGCTTGATTGATCTTGATGAATATGAGTACTACAAGAGTTGATCTACCTCTAGATCATATTGGCTAAACCCTAGAAGTCTATCCTATGATTATGATTGTCCGCCTACGGAATAAACCCTCCGGTTTATATAGACACCGGAGGGGCCTAGGGCTACACAAAGTCGGTTACAGAGAAAGGAATCTACATACCCGAATCGCCAAGCTTGCCTTCCACGCCAAGGAGAGTCCCATCCGGACATGGGAAGAAGTCTTCTATCTTGCATCTTCATAGCCCAAAAGTCCGGCCTATGTATATAGTTCGGCTGTCCGAGGACCCCTTAATCCAGTACTCCCTCAGTAGCCCCCGAACCAGGCTTCAATGACGATGAGTCCGGCGCGCAGATTGTCTTCGGCATTGCAAGGCGGGTTCCTTCTCCGAATACTTCAAAGTAGCTGACTTAAAAAGAAGCATCTGGCTTTCCATTAAATGTTGCGCTCATCGGCTTCTGCACCTTCATGATTTTAGCTTCCACATGTCGAGCGAATGCGAGAGGTCGGGGCATTTTTGCACTTACCACCCTGACCATGTGAGAAAATTGTCTATTCAAGGAGACGGGGATCTTCAGATCTAATCCACACCATCTCCCCCAAACGAGGAATCCCAATAGCTTGCCCTCAGAAACCACCCCAACATGGCTAGCACTCCCAGCTCGTCCTCCCTCCCTCACGACCCCAAACAGGGTGATTGGGAAAAGTGTTTCGTATCCCACGACCAACTGGTGAAGCTACAGACATGGGATTCCCCCCCCCCCCCCCCCCCCCCCCGCAGATCTAGTCCCCATACATGCCGGATTGGCTTCCTTCGATGGTGGGGAGAAGGCGGAGAAGTTCCCCAACCCATCCAGGGGGAACGAGTATGCTTTGTTCCTTACTTGTTGAGAGGCGTCGGATTTCCAATCCAACCGTTCCTTCGAGGACTTCTGGAGCACTATGGCCTCCAACTCCACAATTTTACTCCTGCCTCAATCCTGCACATCACTGGTTAGGTTGATCTTTGCGAGCTATTTCTGGGTTGTGAGGCCCATTTTGAGTTATGGAATAAGTTGTTTTGCCTCGTCCCCCGTAATCAAGAGGGGTCAATATTCCAAGTTGGTGGAGCCGAGATATGGCGCATCGTCGGGACTGGATACCTATCTGGCACACCGAAGAAGGCATTTAAAGAATGGCCTTCTGAATGGTTCTATGTTGAGGACGTCTCCCTCCCTGACCCAATCCGAAGGGGTCTTCCTGAATTTTCAAGTGCTCCATTGAAGAAGCGCCTCAGCTGGCGTCCTCGGAGCCCCAGGGAGGAAGATAGCATGGATGTCCACCAATTGATGAGCAAGATAAAGGCGCTCGCTCAATCCGGATTGTCAATAGTTGAGGTTATGGCGATATCCATAATGCGAGGGGTTCAGCCACTCCAATATCGAGGGCACCCTATGTGGCACTTCAATGGAGAAGATGATGTCACCTGCTATGGTCGGAAGGGTCCAGACACTTCTGCTGCTTTGGCGAAAATATTCTCCGGATTATACAAAGGGGAGGAGGAGGAGTTGGAGAAGTGTTAAGCCCAGCTAACTGTTGCTACCGCCGAACTGGACAAATCCAAGAAGGCAGTGTCTGGTAATGTTCCCCTCTATCAAGAAAACATGATCATATACCAGGAGTATTAATAGATGTGCAAATCTTATGGAAGATCATTAGATCATCTGGAAGAGGCATGAGAAGTAGCATGAGCGGGAGGTCTAGGAGCTCAAAGGCAAGTGGCCGCGGGCGAACGTATACAGACGCAGGTCAGGGTGGAGAAGAACAAACTCCAATATGCCAACACTGAGTTGGGCGTGGAACTAAAAGACGTGCGGGCCTAGCCGTCTGACTCCGTGAAGGAGAATAGGAGGCTGCGAGGCAGCATATTTAGTATGTGTTCGGACTTACATTTACATAGTTCGGCAAGGAAAGGAACTGACAGAATTATGTGTGTAGGTATATTGATGGGCCGTCCCGAAGAGGAGGTGTTTGGATCGTCGAGCGATCTGCTACTAAAGCTGTAGCAAATGCATGAGCGAGCTCGGGAAGCGATGCAAAGTGTTGCCAAGGCCTTATGGCCATCCGACTCCCCTCTAGGAAGTATGGAGGGTCTTGTACAACTGTTCAAGGGAGCGCAGCGGCACTTCCGATTATGGAAGATATCGGCCTACTGGGAAGGTGCGCGAGAGGCCTGGGCGATGGTAAAAACTCGGTATACCAAGCTCGACCAGAATCACATGGCCCGGGTCGGACCTGTAGGGTCAAACGAAGAAGAAATTCCTATTAGTTTGGTATATGACCAGGTACAAGTATCAGCCAGGTATTCCCAACAGGATTGTAGGCTAGATAGCCTGTTGGATGGCATAGAGGAAGAAGTTTTTGAGTCCAAGTGACTATGTACTTCAATTGACAAATTATGTCTCTAGCTGAATTGTAAAATGATTGTCATGGCAGACCTTTTCGCTTCAACCTCTGAACCCGAAGGTGCGGAGTGCTTCCAAATACCCGCTTGGTAATGTAGACCAGGGGTATGCATCGAAACCAGGCGTAGGGGTCATAGTTGCTTGAACAGACAAGTATCCGGCTAGTTATGTTATATTACATTTTGATCATAAGAAACATGTTCCAGAGAGAATAGTTCCGTTAATGGTTCCTTTCCCTGGGTAAGCATGCATTAATCATGCATGTCCGAACTGTGTCTGAAAAAACCACAACATACATAACATCTGGGGCTTCATAATGTGACAAGTGAAAAACATCTTTAGTCCGCCGACCGAATATTCCCTTAAGAACGGATGACCCGACAGTAATAATCGCAGAGGTGCTCCCTTTATGCCCTAGCCGAACTAACGTGAACGTAGGGCATAAGCACAGGGGCCAGGCAACCCATCTTGTCCAAAACTTAAGTCATATCGATGCATATAATGGCGAAGAAAAGGTACATACGCGGAAAAGACACATATGTGGTGAGCTTGATGCTCTGAAAATAATAATAATAATAAGGTTCTGTACAAGAAGCCCCCAGGTATAATTGACGTACATATTTTAAAATGTGTGCGTCGAAGGTGCACGGTTTAGGCGCACAATAGCTTTAAGGCTTAAAAAGAAAGAGAAATGCAAAAAGGAAAATAAATACTAGAAACAAAAGGGGGGTAAAGGAGACGAACAAAGAGTCCGGCACTAGGCATAGAATCTTCGGAGTATGGCCGCGTTCCACGGGTTTGGCTCTAGGCGATTGTCCGATGCATCACGCAGGCGGTATGCTCCTCCAGTGAGTACTTTGTCAATGATGTAGGGACCCTCCCACTTGGGCTTGAGTTTGTCCTTTTTCTTCTTCAGTAAGCGTAGAACGAGTTCGCCAACATTATAATTCTTGGCCCGTACTTTTCTGCTTTGATATCAGCGGGCCTGTTGTTGATAGAATGCGGAACGGGCTTTTGCGACATCGCGCTCCTCCTCCAGGACATCTAAGTTGTCCTGCCGATCAAGCTCGGCCTCTGTCTCTTCATACATGCGCACTCGAGGTGAGTCGTGAATAATGTCGCAGGGCAACACGGCCTATGCGCCGTACACCATGAAGAAAGGTGTATATCCGGTAGAATGATTGGGCGTGGTCCGCAGCCCCCAGAGTACGGAGTCGAGCTCCTCCACCCTGTGCTTGTCTGATTCTTTCAAAGATCGAACTAATCTGCGTTTGATGCCTCTCATAATAAGACCATTGGCTCGTTCGACTTGACCGTTGGTTTGTGGGTGATAGACGGAGGCGTAGTCGAGCTTGATGCCCAGATTAGCACACCAGGCTTTCACCTCATCGGTTGTAAAATTGGAGCCATTATCGGTGAAGATGATGTGTGGAACACCATAACGGTGCACAACAACACCGGATATAAAGTCTATCACTGGCCCGACTTCGGCTTGCGAGGAAATTACTGTCTACCCCTGACACTTCACATCCTCATCGACCCGATTTCCATTGCTGTCAATAGGGGCAGAGTAGTAACTTCAATTAGACGTAACACGACCGCCTCTAAGCCCATTCACAAATGGTGGGCGCCTAACCTGCGCGGCAAAACACATTTGAAGCAAGCTCGTCCGAAAGCCATGTGTCTCAACCACCATTTCCCCATCATACACGGTGGGCGGCAAAACAAACAGTCCTCGTCCGAAATCGATGTTGATAGAATGCACCCCTGATATCTGTGGGCCTGTTGTTGATAGAATGTGCAACGGTCTTTTGCGACATCGCGCTCCTCCTCCAGGACATCTAAGATGTCCTGCCGATAAGCTCGGCCTCTCTCTCTTCATACATGCGCACTCGAGGTGAGTCATGAATAATGTCGTAGGGCAACACGGGCTATGCACCGTACACCATGAAGAAAGGTGTATATCCGGTAGAACGATTGGGCGTGGTCCACAGCCCCCAGAGTACGGAGTCGAGCTCCTCCACCCAGTGCTTGTCTGATTCTTTCAAAGACCTCACTAATCTATGTTTGATGCCTCTCATAATAAGACCATTGGCTCGTTCGACTTGACCGTTGGTTTGTGGGTGATAGACGGAGGCGTAGTCGAGCTTGATGCCTAGATTAGCACACCAGGCTTTCACCTCATTGGCTGTAAAATTGGAGCCATTATCGGTGATGATGCTGTGTGGAACACCATAACGGTGCACAACACCGGATATAAAGTCCATCACTGGCCTGGCCTCTATCCACTCAATTCATCACAAGAGAGTAGAGGGGGAGAAACATCATAAGATCCAACTATAATAGCAAAGCTTGCGATACATCAAGATCGTGTCATAGAGAGAACATGAGAGAGAGAGAGATCACTGGTTTTAGGGTATATGGGAATATATAGGCGAAAGAAGTCGGCCAGGGGAGCCTCGAGGGGCCCACGAGACAGGGGGCGCGCCCAGGGGGTGGGCGTGCCCTCCTATCTCTTGGCCTCCTTGAACCTTCCCTGGCTTGTACTCCAAGTCTCCTGAATCATATCCTTTCCAAAAATCACGCTCCTGAAGGTTTCATTCCGTTTGGACTCCATTTGATATTCCTTTTCTTCGAAATGCTGAAACAGGCAATAAAACAACAATATGGGCTGGGCCTCCGGTTAGTAGGTTAGTCCCAAAAGTAATATAAAAGTGTATAATAAAGCCCGTAATCATTCAAAACAGATAATAAAATAGCATGAATGCTTCATAAATTATAGGTACATTGGAGACGTATGATACCTACTTCCTGCTTGATTGATCTTGGTGAATATGAGTATTACAAAAGTTGATCTACCTCGATATCGTAATGGCTAAATCCTAGAAGTCTAGCCTATGATTATGATTGTCTACCTACGGACTAAACCCTCCGGTTTATATAGACACCGGAGGGGGCTAGGGTTACACAAAGTCGGTTACAGAGAAATAAATCTACATACCCGAATCACCAAGCTTGCCTTCCACGCCAAGGAGAGTCCCATCCGAACATGGGAAGAAGTCTTCTATCTTGTATCTTCATAGCCCAACAGTCCGGCCTATGTATATAGTCCGGCTGTCCGAGGACCCCTTAATCCGAGACTCCCTCAGTAGCCCCTGAACCAGGCTTCAATGATGATGAGTCCGATGCGCAGATTGTCTTTGGCATTGTAAGGCGGGTTCCTTCTCTGAATACTTCAATGTAGCTGACTTAAAAAGCAGCATCTGGCTTTCCATTTAATGTCGCGCTCATCGGATTCTGCACCTTCATGATTTTAGCTTCCACGTGTCGAGCGAATGCGAGAGGTCGGGGCATTTTTGCACTTACCACCCTGACCATGTGAGAAAATTGTCTATTCAAGGAGACGGGGATCTTCAGATCTAATCCACACCATCTCCCCCAAACGAGGAATCCTAAGAGCTTGCCCGCAGAAACCACCCCAACATGGCTAGCGCTCCGAACTCTTCCTCCCGCCCTCACGGCCCCAAACAGGGTGATTGGGAAAAGTTTTCCGTATCCCACGACCAACTGGTGAAGCTACAGACCTAGGGATTCCCCCC